>NC_051176.1:116380484-116412202 GCF_013339695.2 Rhipicephalus sanguineus | reverse complement strand
AACCAGTTTTCTACGGCGTTCTCGCCCTGAAAAATATGTTAACATCGACACGTAATTTCTTGCTTATAACCCGCTCTCCATGGACCCGCACCCCCAACCACAAAACCGCGAAAAAAAAAAAAGTAAAAATAAAAAAATTCTGCGCCTTCCCGTGAAGCCACCTTCCTTGCGTTATTGTGGAGCAACGCCGTGAAGCCAGCTTGCGCACCGAAATTTGCAATAGAAATACGGAAATTCTTTAAAAGTTTATATTAAATTATGCGATATATCGAACGAATTTTAGTTTTTTCTTTTTTTTTTTGCAAATTCGATATATGCGGGTTCGACTGAATTCTGGAGTTGATCAAGTCATTGATGTGGACAAATTTAAATTAGTTGTTGTTTTTTTTCCTTCTTATGGAAATCCAATATGTCGGGCTCAAGCCGACCGTACGAAAACTCCGTGAAGTTAACTTCCGCAGCTACCACCCTCGTGCAGTCAGAATTAGTACACTCTTTACAAAATAACAATAGTATTAGTGACCTCTCTGGACATCGCGGATGAGTTTAGAAGGGGTGGCGGCTTGGGCTAGTTGGCAGGTCATGACAATTGTTATAGCGCGAACTCAGGACAAGGACAAAAGGTACACGAAGACGAGCGCTAACTTCCAGTGTTGGAAGTTTCCGTGTTATTTTGTCCTTGTCCTGAGTTCGCGCTATAACAATTGTTATCGCAGATGACGTTTGAGCTAACTTAGTGTACAGGAAAAAAAATATTAGAGCCTTATATGCAAGGGTGCCGCCATAAAAAAAAAAAAAAACCCACGCTCCGTACTCAGAAAAGAGTCTTACACAAGAATTTTCCGTATGAGTAGGAGGACAAAGCTTTTATTGGAAACCACTGATCATGGTTTCTTCGATTGCGAGAGGCGACGATGGTTAGTCGGCCAGGAGCCCCTGCTGAGAATTTTTTGGGCAGTCCTGACACCGAAAATATTATCTGGTGGCCGGACAACACTAAAGAGCACTTAAGAACGAAAAGCATTGGAAAAACCGTCCCAAGACCCTTGTCGGAAATAAATGCTTTACTATGCTGACAGAAAACGTAAGTCAATAATAAATAAATTCATGAAATTATGCTACTGCAATTAAATATCAAAAGTAAGGGTGTATGATGCGAGAGGTATACGCCAAATCAAAGCGGCGCGTGGTCGTTAGTTTATGTGTCACACGAGAATTCTTTTCTTCACTATATGTTCAATTTCTTGTGAATAGTATTTTTAAGTCTTCAAATTATTAGGCAAAGAGCTGCTGAGAGCCATTGGAAAACACTGCAGACACCGAGAACGAAAAGCAAAAGAAAAGACGTTGCATCTTTATCGTTACGCAACCATGAACTAGTTGTTAGTCTATACATATCTGTCTCGCCGATTACGAGAGGTCACGGAGTCGGCGAAGTCTCTTGCTACACGGCTGGTAAATAACTGCCGCTAACGAAACGAGGAATACCTGGTCCCGGACAGCTGCGGGACGTTCTAATAATCCTTGTTGACCTTCGAGACGGTTGGCGCAATGTAACAGGCGGAGCCGTCTCATAAGGGTGCAGGTTGCAATAGAAGCACAAGATACGCATTACACGCCGTTAAGGCGCTTCGCGAACGGGGAAGAGCCTAACAAGGGCAAGAGAAGCAGAAGCACCGGCTTTCGGGATCAAGAAACGCTTTGTTTTTCGCGTCGTACGCAGTTCGGACGGTCACGGAGCTTACACGGATCTCACTATACGAATATAAGCTCCGTGGGTGTGTTCCTAGTGAAGATAAGCACGCAGGCTGAACCGTGATCTTTGGGCATTCAAGGTCAGTGTGGTAACAGGGTCGCCAGCGCAACCGACTTCTTGCTAAATCTGGTCTGCCGCCCCCGGCAGCGCTCATTTCGCCCACATCACTGCGCTTCTCAGACGTTTTGTGTCCTCTCCTGCTACATACGAGAGCGCAATCGTGATAGTTTACGTGTCTGTGTTCATGTATATATGGATGCTTGTATGATCGTACTTGCATGAGTGGCAGCGCAGTTGCGAGCGTGTGAGTCTGTTAAGGGCAACAAGGTGAAATCCTGCTCGTACTTGGCATTTCATTTAATTATTTTGACGGTCTCAGTGAATTGCATTGATCTTCGCCCTTCCACCTTATGAAGGGAAGCCAAATCGCGCTTTCCTTCTGACACCCGACCGTTCTTCCCAAAGAATAGTCGTGGCATGTGTGCGTGCAATGTCGGTTAATGTCTCGAACAGGCCCCCCTACGAAATATCTAACCACAATCGATTACGGATGCAAGCGTTGCGCTCACGTTGCACCACCCCGTCGACTATTACTCGTGTGCATGGACATCGTGCCACTCACACACGCACTATATATATGCAGGGTGTATTATTAAAAGTACAGTATATTATTTATTTATTTATTTATTTATTTATTTATTTATTTATTTATTTATTTAATTATTTATTTATTTAACAATATTGCTAATCTCTTCAGGGATTATAGCAGGGAAAGCACATGAAAAACATGGTTTGTTTGCACAAGATTATACATGGTTAACATTATGCAATGCTACTAGAAAAATACAATATGAAAACAATTTTTGTAACAAAATCATGCAGGAGATTATCATTGAAAACAATTTTTAAAAAGAGGAGGTGTACACTTGTAACATGGCGTATGTTCAGCAAGTAAACATTGTTATTAGAAGAACACATTATTAAATAATTTAACAACAACAATTTAATCCAAGAACATGCCACTTACAACAATAGAATCATAAGAATAAAGAGAACAGCTATGCGTTAGAACATGACATAGACTCATTTGTTTAGCGGGTTTATTCATTTTGTAATGACCTTAGTGCTCTTTGTGAAGCACACAAACTCTTTTCAATCACAGTTGTAAACCTGTCTAAAGATGATTCGTCGGTTACAGTAGTTTCAATCAGTTCCAATCTTTAATGGTTAAAGGGAAAAATGAATATTTGATGCAATTAGTGCTGGGACAGTATTCGGTTAGTGTATGGGAGTGCTTGTGACGGGTTGACCTGCCATGTGAATAAGATATACATCTTGAAGTATCTATTTTTATGATGTTGTGTAGTAGTTGGAACGTTAGTTTTAGTCGTGTTAGGATCGTTAGGCTTCGTAGTGTTAGGATGCCAGTGTTATTAAGTAGTTGTGCTGGTGTGTCTGTTAGTCTATACTGGTTGAAAATAAACCTTATCACTTTTCTTTGAACTGCTTCTGTTTTTTTAATCTGTTGCTGGGTAAACGGGAACCAGACAGGGCTAGCATATTCTAGTACAAATCGGACGAGGGTTGAATGAGCTATTGGTTTGGTATCCGGTGTTGCGTGTTTAAGACGTCTTTTCAGTAAAAATAGTCGTTCGAGGGCTGTGCTATTAATGTTATCAATGTGAGAGTCCCATCTCAGATCATTTGTAATGGTTATTCCTAGATATCTGTGATTGGATACTCTGGTTAGACCTGCATTTTTTGCGGTTTATTGCCAAGGAGACACATTTAGCAATATTGAGGGACATTTGCCATTTTTTGCGCCATGCACTTGCGCACGTCTTCTAATGCACTGTTAAGAATTAGGTGACGTGCAGGAGTAATAACATCTTGTTAAGTTACGCAACCGTCTGTTCTGTGGTACTGAAATGCACAAAGCGCAGTCACGCCTGACGTGACTGGTTATTCTAGAGGTGGTGTTCAGCAATGATTCGCTTTTAATCGATGTCCATGCGCGAAGCAGCCTTTGATAATGCGTTCCACTTTACATTTGGGGGCACTAAAAGCGTGGCGCGTTAGGCGGAACTCACGTGGTATTTTTTTAGAAATTCGCGCGCTTTAAAGAACGCCTGGAAAAAAATTAAGCGGGGGAGTTATCTTACCATAGATTGAAAAATTCGATGTTTTTTGAACAAGCGCTACGACGTTTGCATTGAAGATTTTTCTCCAGAGTTACTATTTAAAAAGTTCATTAAGCAATCTTTGTTAATTGCTGAGCTTTGCGGATTGGAAAAAATATTCTGACGTGCTCTATATGGCTCAGAACAATGCTGCGCTAATTGGAGGCGCGTAGCGCCTATGCTTAATTTTTAATACTTGTTGCTTTTTATCTGAAACACCCTGTATATGAACCAACCAGTCGGCTCATTTAGAACTCTAACCATTAACCCACGCACGCATGCCCACCTGGGTAGCATAAAACACCCTTACGGATTTTTTAGAACATTAGCCAGTTCGCATGTAGGAGTATTTTTTTCTGTAAAATGAGCGTCCGCAACTTCTATAAGGCGATAGCGATGGAAGTTACGGTACCTATTTGTCAATACCGTCTGCCGTGCACCTCTTCTCGTAATGCGTCATTTCTCCTTGTGGCCCGTAATGAAATAGTTATTATGGTTTGGTTGAACTCACAAGACTATATGTATGTAAGTAACGACTGCTTTCCATCGATATAATGCCTACGCTAATTTTAATCCATGATCGCAATTAGTTTGTATCTGCTCTTAGCAGTAGTTCATAGCATAAGTATAGGTAATCGTTGTGTTTTTGTTTTCTGTGAGGACGTGCTTTGCTTTGATAAGCAGAAGAAACAAACACTGCAACGCTGACGTCTGCTGTAGCATCACACTGATGCCAACCTTCTGCGGAACTTTTTGAAACTTTTCTGTGGTGTCGTTCGACGACCTATTTCTTCGATTATCTGCCTTACTTCGAGTGTTCATAAAAGACCGATTATATTAAAATGGTTATGCCAGCTGACTTCCTCCTACCCCTTCCTCCCACACGAGTCGCACATTATTCATGCCATTTTCTCTATTATTATGTCCCACGTCTCCATCAATGGGCATCTGCTCGGGTGAACATTTCTATAATAAGAACTTCTCTTTTTGAGTACGGGCCTAAGTTTATCCTTCCTCGAGATATTTCATTTTTAAAGTAAGGGGGGCGTGTGTTTAGAGTGGTTCTGAAGAATTCAAGTGATCCAGCTCTCTCTGTATTGTGCTATCGTTCTGCTTTGCATTGGCATTACGCAAAACAGAAAATTTGATGTATTGAAAACGAATGCAATACGCTTAATAAATCTAAAGAATAACGACGTTGTTCCCCATCCAACAGCCCATTTGCGCTGCGAACTTCGGCAAACAAGTCACGACCAACTTTCTCCCCTTTCTTGGTACACCAGGCCTGGCCGTACTGAGAAGGGCGCCACCTGCCTTAAAGCGAACACGTGTTTAGCCCTCATTACTTGCGCTTGCTGCCAGCAACACCAGTGCGTCAATACGGGCGCTGTCTCCTTGCCGTATAGTCTTGTAGCTCGTTGCTATAACTCATGTTCCGTTACGACACAGCAAGCGGTGTCTTGAAGCACACCCGATGTTGGGAATGCTAGGGGTCATCGGCTCCCTTGCGTGGATCATTACTGCAGTAGGTGGTGGTCATAAGACGAAAGGTAGAGAGGAGGGGAGGGGATTCTCCTGCAAGAAAAAAGGCAAGGTCAAGTCACCGTGGACATTAGCAGACATTCTCCCGCTTTCTTATACCGGTCTTTATTATGAAACGAGATTTTTGGCCAGTTGCTTGCATGACGGGAGATTCTTGTCGTGTCAATGGCCCCGCGTCGCCTCTGCGAAGAAAAATAACATTCCATGGAGACAGAGCTGTTACAGAAATGCTAAGACTGATAAGGACATAGGGCGCCAACTTTGTGTACCGAACCATAATCAGTTACCCCATTTCTTTGTCACGGCAGTCAACCGCTCGGCAGGTGAAGACGGAAAAAAAAACGCGATGTCGACACAGTCTTCCAAGCAGAGCATTTGATCTCATCCTCTGTAGGGAGATCAAATGCCCCCTTTTCATCTTGTAATCCTTAACTAGGAGACATAACGTTTAGCGTGTCTTAGAAATCAGCCTTTTTATATTCCTGCGCACCATGAATGTGAGTTTGTCCATTTGTCTTTCTTTAAAAACGAGCGTTCTTATATTGTGCTTGCCTTCACAAGCATGCGACAAAGCAGCCCGGAATTACGCAGGCCATGGACTCAAAAGCACAATGCTCTGGCCACTTAGCCACCGCGGCGTGTCTCACGCACTCTTTTTTTTGTCTGAGAGAGAGAGAGAGAGAGAGAGAGAGAGAGAAATGTAATGCGGAAAGGCAGGGAGGTTAACCAGAAAACATATCTGGTTTGCTACCCTGCACTGGGGAAGGGGTAAGGGGAGACAGAAAAGTAAGGAAGAGAGGAATGGGATAGGGAGGGAGGGAAGCACAAACACACACACACACAGGAGTGTCACAATCGTTCAACGAGGCGGGTCGCTCGCAGAAACTTCATCAGCGCCTTCGTTGCTTTCTGGCGTGAAGCTCGATCGTTCCGACATTCCAAGATTGACTGCTCAGAGAGCGGCTGGTCGTCGAGGCGAGCAAACACTGCTGCGAGGGATTGTCTCTCAGAGCTGTATTGAGGGCACTGACATAAAATGTGTTCAATGGTTTCGTCATTGCCACAATATTCACATGCAGCGCTGTCTCTCATTCCGATGCGGCACGCAAAGGCGTTCGTAAAAGACACCCCAAGCCACATGCGGCAGAGAAGGGTCGTCTCGGATCGGGGCAGGCCAGATGGAATGCTGAGTCGTCTGCCTTTATGTAGTTATATATGGGACGCTGCATTGTCAGAGGATCAATTAAAATGCTTACAGTTGTCCGACAGCTGTTTCTGTTTCGTTACTAATTTCGTGCTTCTTTGCTTACCTCTTTGTTTGTTTTCTTGCTTACTTCTTTGCGTTTTTGCGACGTTGTGTTCAATGCTATTCTTTTTGGTGCTGTTTCCCCTGTATTTCGTTTTCCTTTCGCAGCTTTGTGGCACTTCTAGCAAATTTTGCCTAAAATATCGCAAACTGGCTAGTTTAGTATTATCTCTTTTGTGATCACAAGGGTCAACAGGAACGCGTTGTTTGGCTTTTCGCATTTTTATAGTCTTGTTTAGCTTATTCAGTATACAACGAGCTTATAAGATACATGCGATCTAAAGAGCTTCCTCGAGTCAGGTATGGCGTGGGCCTATATTGCTGATTAACATTATGGACATTGGCGAATTCTGATCTCCACAGAAATCATGCTGGCGTGGCCGTTTCTCCTTTCACATTGATGCGGGCCTGCGGGCTTCGTTTCTAGAAGCCGTATTGATAGGCGAGTTCGTATCCGGACACGCACACGTGCCACGATAACATTTATTACATGTATTTCGCGGTTTTTCTTCGAAATCCCCTCCTCGGCCACGGAAAAAGAAAAAAAAAATTCACAGGGTCCTTTATGTATCCTCCTCAGTCGACTCGAAGGCGAAAGCCATCTTCTTCTAACTCGATGTACTGAACCTGCCGCGCCCCCCTCCGAACGCTTTCTGCAACTAACGTGGCGTTTTGCAATTCCTCCAGGATCGGAGGCATTGCAAGCTTTTTGCACCTCACCTTGTTTTGCACTGCCTACTCGATCGGCCCGCCTTTGACGAACCAATGATGTCATGTGATGACGACACAAATGTTGATCTGTGACGTCACATGGTGACGTCATAACGTGATGATTTTTTTTTTTTTAGTCACTCGTGTTGACGCCGCCGACGTGGGACGCCGACACGGGACGCCATGTAATTCTCCCGTTTGATGAGGCATCTAAGGCTTTTCCCTTAAAAAACAGTTCTGCGGTAAGTTACATTCTCTGTAACACTTAAACACCTGCTTCACGCTTGGTAATGCATTAAGTTACTCAATCGGATGCCAGATTTCTTGCAATAAAAAAAGAGCCGCAGTGTGAGAGAGCGCCTTTGATCAAGCGACGACGTCAACTGATGACGTCACATGATGACACCATCATATGACGTAATGATGGTGACATATGGTGCCGTCACAGCAAGACGATGCAAGAAGCGAGTAATGCAACAAGGCCCAACACTCTTAAAAAAAGTGGAGTGACCCTCTCTCCTTTAAGGGAGAAACGGCGATGTCCCCAATGTTCGTCTTCAAATGGAGAAACCGTTCCTCCCTTTTCAATGGAGAAACCGTCAAAATCAAGATGGCTGACGCCAAGCCAGCGAAGCGAGCAATAGATTTAGGCCTAGAGAGTGCATCGATTCTCGACTGATAAAGAGTATGCGGCACTGGCAATCACAAAAAACGGTCCCGCTGAGCTTAATATCGAACGATATGACAATAAAATCAAAGAGACAAACCTGTAGTGATGAAAACCTCGCGAAACGGAACGACGGAACTCGTACGTTTCGCTCGACCAACGAGACGGCGTTCACTTTAAAAGAGACGGATACTGCAAAGGGGCTCTCACCCGGAGACTGTACGTTAGGCTTGCTGTCTTTATTTGTCGAAGCGTCACACGGTGTAGCGACGTTATCCACGCGTTTGTGCCTCCAAAATGTACATAGTTTTGATAGATAGATGTTCAACTTCATATAAGTAGGTGGAGCTGTGAGAGCGCCGCGGCCGTGAAGTAGGTGGTAGCTGGCGCCATCTAGAGGGATTAAACAATACTAAAAAAAAGTTGTTTCTGTCAGAGGCGGCGTACGTTAATACTGCACACGGCATATCGGGAAGGTAGGCCCATTCATGGATTACTCAAGGACACCGGAAAGTTGATACAGCTTTTGTTAATACGCACACGTTCACTAGGCAGATACATAGTACACACAATGAATTCAATACATACACAATTCATTCGCATGTATAAAACCATTCACTACAGACGCATACGTACAGACGCTTACACATACCCCTCTATGAAGCGCTGGCCCTTATATAGTCAATGAATTACAGTGGACCATGGTGGCACAAAGGTGCGTCATTTTCATTCAACTCTTTACGATTCCATGGCTGCGTCACAATATACGCCGACATTACTAAATAGTAGCTACGGCTTAGCAAAGCGCACCAGTTAATCTAAAGCCGCATAATAATGAACGATGTAATTACAGAGTTGAATAAGTTAGTGCGAAAACGACCACATTGAGAGCCGTTCATACCATTCCGATGACATTTTGAAGTAGCGCGCCATCTTCCGACAGCGGCCACAGATGAAATTTCTCTCTCTGATTTCTTTATTTTCAATAGTTACTGTGGGAGGGCGCAAGATCAGCAACATGCCGTTCAGACTACGTCGCCTTCGTCGCGTCGACTTCGTTGAGTGGTTTGGCGTTGACATCGGTTCACATTCTATTTATGCGTTGACCACAAGTATGACGATGGGCCATGGATTCGTTCAACTGCTAGCCCTTCAGTGACAATGCTTCTGATGCGGTACGGCCGTCTCATTTGTGTATACGTACATTACAACGCGGGTCGTGCGAAGAAACAAGACAAGATGGCCTCGCGCCGGACGGTGGTCTGCTACTGTTACGTCACGGTATTCGCCTGGCGTGTGAAATTGCAGTCATTGTGCGACAACTGTGTAGCTGTCGTTGTGGCGGTGGTTAGTCTTGCGTTGGATTTGGAATACTCTTTTCACAAAGGTGAGTGAGAGTGTTAGTGATTACCTACTGTGCACAGCTATCATTAGAAGCGCATTTTGTGTTGAGTTTCGCACGCCAAAGCAAAATCCTGAGAACGAGAGATACATACTGCACGCGTGCATAAGTCCGTCCTAATTCTCAGTGATGGCATGCGTATTCCAAAACGCATGTGATTGAGAATTTTGGCTTAATTGACAGAAGTCATTGACTTATTTTTCAGATATGTGCAATTATGAAGCAGGTTAACGTTGAAATGCGGCCACGGCGGCCGCATTTCGATGGGGGCGAAAGGCAAAGAACACCCATGTGCTTATGTTCGGGTGCACGTTAAAGAACACCAGTTGATCGAAATTAATCCGTAGTCCCACACTACGGCGTGCCTCATAATCATACGGTGGTTTCGACACGTCAAACTCCAGCAATTACGTTATCGTACTTTCACGTATGCGCTGTCCAGTGGTATCACGTTTGCTAAAATGTTGTAAAAATTAACTTTCATGCTTCTTTATATTGCTTGTTGTATTGATAAGTGCTGTGTAACTCTAAAAACGCGTGCTCTTGCCAAGTATGTTAACGCCGAAAAAAATTGAATTATTGGTGTACAGTCTAAGGTGTTCATTAAAACAAGACTGTTTTGTGAAGTGGGACTTACTGTATTTATGACAAGCAGATCGTGCGCAAACGTATACAAACAACACGAGACACACGAAAGTATGCGGCGCATCGCGCACACGCCGAGCCTATAAAAAAAGAAAAAAAAACGCCACACACGTTACTCAACACATAGAACAAAAACAATGAACGTCACTCGTGTGTTGCTCGCATCAATCCTAGGTACAAGTAATTGCACGCGACTGGCCGAGATCGGTAGCACTGGATAATCTGGTCTGAGACTGCCGAGCGAGCGCGAAAAAGCGTCCGCCCTCCGCAGCACGGAATCACGATGTAACTCGGCGTGCGCATGCGCGCGCGCGCAAGTCACGTGGTTGAGGAGAACCGTTTCTCCCTTGGCGCTTGCCGCAAGAGGGCGCGACGAGTAAGTCGTCCGACAGTGACTCTAGTCGTCCGCAAAGGAGAAAGTCGCTGCTCCGAAGGAGGAACGGAGCCCGTTGCTCCATTCTCGCTCCCTTTTTTTTTAGAGTGAAGGTCTACACTCTAAGAAAAAAAAGAGTCAAAAGAGGGTCACGGCCGCGTGACTCTCTTCGGGTGTCCATTTGACCCCTTTTGGAAGGTACAGGCAGAGAAAGAGAGTTCGCAATTCGACTGGAGTCACGGGACTCTCCTGAAGCGCGTTTCGATTGGCGGCGCCGCCGTATACGCCATACATATCGCGCGTTTGCCCTTTGGCGCCGTTGTGGCGCGTTGGCTCGACGACGGAGGCGAGGCAACGCGCCACAACGGCGCCGGGGTGGCGTGCCGCTTCTGTTTTACGCTGTCTCCTCGTCTATTGGAATGCGTTGCGTGTTGGTTGCGCGGGTTATGTGTCTGTTCATGCGCGTCTTCAGTGGTGTTGGTGTTGACGCCGGCTACGTGCACGAAGTGACGCTTGGAGGACGGAATATTCCTGGAGCTGCGGACAGGAACAACGGGCGCCAGTTAACGGTGAGTGTACTGCTTTCGTAGGTACTAATTATACAGCTTTAGCTGGGCGTCTGCAGCAGCTCTGCGGAAGTTATCTGCCAGCCATTTCCAACAGCAGCCTGTGCCCGCAGGGCTGTTGCGGATGCCCAACTAAAGCTGTCAGTTAACGAGTTGCCACCGCTATGCGCGTTGCTGTGCAAGCTCCCTTATAGTGAGCGATGCAAACAATTATCAAGGGTCATTTTTTGCTGATCGCACGTTGTGTCTGCGCTACTGAATGTGCAAGATGTCGTTTTGAGATGTACTTTAGTCTACTTCATAACATTTCCATCGACCTTGCGTGTGTAGCGTGCTTCGGCGCGTGGGAACGTGAAAAAAAAAAAATGCCTGTGTACAGAACGCTCAGAAGCACTATATGTAATGGTTTTTGTTGGCTTAAAGACGGTAGTTTGAGGTGAAGATATAGTACGGTGCTTCCAGAACGTACGCGGTAGTCATTCAAGTTGGACAAGCTTCACCGGTAAAGTGAAAAAGCTCTAGACTTTCGACGGCGCGCGTTGGTGCGGCCGCGGCCGTGCACTCTTCCCTCGTTTCTGCAAAACTTTTTTGCAGACTAGTTGGTTCATACTTGTAAACTCGACTTACTGCGCAACCAGCAGGATTGCTGGTTGCGCAGTAAGTCGAGCTCCCTCGTTTCTGTTTGATGTTTTCGTGATTTGCATACACTGCGATGACGTTGGGCGTTATTACAGAATCGAGTGAGTGTGCGTGATTGTGGGAGCTATGTGCGGTAATTCTAGCATAGGACATATCTGATCTCGACGTCAAAAAACTTGGTTCCTGACCATGCCTGTTTGCATTTGTTGTTTTGTTGTTAGCCTTTATTTTGTCTGTGTGAACCACTTATTGTGTAGGTTTTGCAAACCTTTACTGCAATTTCATTTTCTCATCATAATATCACGTTCTTATTTGCAGATACCGTTTTTCATGGCGCTCACGCTGAACAGGAGCGACAACCTAGCAATCCACAAGTCTGATGTCTCCAGCCGTCACCACTTCTTGATTTATTCTTAATCATAAGAATAAATATGGAAACATGATGCCAATTTCTGCTGTTTATTTAGCACCATATGACACTGTGCACATCACAGTCACACATTTTAGTTGGCTATACTCATACAAGCATGTAAATGAGGAATACCTTAACTTCTTAATTGGAAATCACTGACCATCTTTTCGCGCTTTCTATATAACTTTGCTAGAAAATATGTGTTGTTTTGACGAGTTTTATTAAAATAATGCTAAAATTGAACTATTCTTTTTTTGCAGTCGCTGGGCAGAACGGCAAGTATTATTGCACTTGCTTAAAATGAATACTCCACTATTTTCAACAGTACTCGCGCAAAAGTAGAGCAAGGGTCAAAGGAGTAGCTTAAAATACTTGTGGAGTCGCTTGACGCTTCGGTGTGGCTCACTTGACCCCCGTAGGAGTGTTACCGGCAAGAGTCGTCTGACTCCCTATAAGTGGTAACGTGATCCTTCGGATGAGAGTCTTTCCACTCTTCCTAGAGGGTCAGGGGACTCTCCTAGAGCGAGCCGACCCTGACCCACCAAGAGAGTCACCGTGACTATTTAAAGAGAGTCCTATACGTGGCAAGTCAAAACTCTCCGATAAGAGTCACGCATACTCTTTTTTTTCTTAGAGTGTACAGAAATATTAGTGCGAAGGTTCCCACAACTACAGTTAAAAAAAAAAGATATTTCCCTGTTGATATATACTGATCAACGAACTCGCATGAAGGAATCGCCTTCCCGGAAGGCTGTACGACTGCGTGTGGTAGATTGAAGCACTTCCACGCGCGTCAGGTGCAGAAAATTGACTGCAGACTTGCGAGAAAGCTGCATAATTCGTCTCACTGCATATCTATGTTCGTTCGTTTATTTATTTTTCCTTGAGACTCACCATTTAGGGTCAAGGATGCAAACAGAAAAGAGCAATTTTTTTTATGTTTCCATAGAGCGTCCGCCAGCCAGTGGCCTTTAAGTACGAGCAGACACGAGATTAGGCAACATTCAAGTTTGCGCAAGGCAGAACTCCAGGAGTCTGCATAACCTGGACCATGTGCGGCTACTGAAGAACCAAGTGCGTTGTCGAGCACATTATAACGGTTATGAGTAGAAGAAGCGGAGAGAATTTCATGACTACATAGGAGGATAACCCTAACTAAGCGAATCACCTAATAAAGCAACTGATTTCAAACCACACCTGCAGATTTAAAGCATAGTTAGCAAGTGCACTGAAATTGGTGCATACTGCTAACTGCTCATATATTTCCACGGAAAATTAGATAAAGGCGATTCGAGGCGACATCAGCGACGAACAATCACAAGCGGGAAGGGGGTTCGGGGCAATTGGAGTCTATTCACGCAATCGCTGAAGCGATGCGCATTGCCACCAGTTGAACAATTGTCTTGGGAACTACGTTTCAACGCGATAGCGTGAAAGAGACAGTGTCGCAGAAATTCCTGTGTCGGCGTCAGTGCCGGCGTTGTCCGTAAGAGAAAAATCGCGATGTATACATTGAATGAAAAAAAAAAATACCCCAGTTCAACCCAGTGAAATCTGCAGAAACAGCCGAGCTGCGGTTCTCCCGTGTTTTCCTTGCGATTTTCTGTGATCCCTCGGCGGCTATCGCTTAGTCCGCGAACGAGGCGGCTACGCGGTCTATGGGTGTATGTGGGAACCGGAGCGTCACATACGCGGACACTCATCTGTTTCTACCACAGAGCAACGCCAGTGCTTGAAATTGCTTTGGAAGTTACTGCACCACGCATTGTTTACAATTTTGTTCAATTGCTGAATAATAATAATCAATCAATCAATCAATCAATCAATCAATCAATCAATCAATCAATCAATCAATCAATCAATCAATCAATCAATCAATCAATGATTTATTTAACGTGCCCAGGAACAACCGTAAGGTCTTTGTGCTGGCGCACGCAAAAAAAAACAATAAAAATAAACAATACAATACAGACAGTTTTCAGAAATAAAAAGAGCAAAAACACGTAGACGAAGAGAAATGAACACAAAAGGGGAGGAGTAAAATAAGACAACACGAGAAATATTGACGGGGCATAAAAATTAGATTGCATATATACAACTATGTGGAAAGACTGAGAAGGGAAGACTTTGTACATTGTGCCACACTATGTCAAAACAGTGCAAAGCTCGGATAAAAACAATGATTGTGGGCTATGAAAAACGTCAAGATCAAGAAAATTAACATTATAGAGACTTTGTATTCTGTGAACGGTAGAGTGTTGGAAGAAGCAGGCGGGTACATGAAACGGTCTGTTCTCTCTGGTTAACTTACGCGGAATTCGAAAATTTACACAATTGAGAAGTACAGGGCAGGATATGATACCATGGACTAGCTTGTAAAGAAATAAGAGATCAGAGCGATTTCGTCGGCAGTGAAGTGATGGCAGTGATAATAATTCAGCAGTACTTGAACGAGATCCAGAGTCATTTTTAGCAAAGCGATGGTTATATATGCTGAGGAATTTTTTCTGGACTCGTTCAATGGTGTTACCGCTGGATTGAGCAATGCCATTCCATATAATAATAATAATAAGGATAATAATAATAATAATAATAATAATAATAATAATAATAATAATAATAATAATAATAATAATAATCAGTTCAGAATCGTGCCACAAGATTCATCCATTCTTCATATTCATATGACGTCAGCATTTCTCTCTTAAAAGCAGAATCAAACTTATCATCCCTCGCTTTTCGTCGTCGTGTTGCCAGGCTCTCTCTTTTTCACAAATTCTTTTACAGCTCGCTAAACCGCCCACCTTACATATCGCCATCATCATCGCGCACGTCTCATCGCACTGGCCACCAACTGCAAGTAACCCGTCCTCGAACACGCACCGTCACATTTCAAGCCTCATTTTTTCCTCGGGCTTCCAGAGACTGGAACGACCTGCCTTGCCATGCTGCTGCCGTACCAACTCATTCCGAATTTCTGGACACGTTGCAAACCTGTATTACACCATAACACCTGCATTCATTGTTCTATTATGCAAACCACCCCTTATGTAATACCCCAAACGGGGTCTTTAAGGTAATAAAATGAAATGAAACGAAATAATAATATCTGGGGTTGTACATGTCTAAACCACGATATCATTATGAGGCACGCCATTGGGGAGGGGTCCGGAAATTTCGACTACCTGCGGTTCGCTAACGTGCACCCAAATCTAAGTATACGGGCCCCTATCATTTCGCCTCCATCATATGCGACCGCCGCGTCGGGATCGAATCCGTGACCTTCGCGCCAGCACCTGAGCACCATTACTACTGTACCACCGCGGCGGCCACTTCGTTTGGGATGAGAAAAGGACACTAAAAAGAAGCAATAAATAAATGTAGGATGAGAAAGTATTTTTTTTTTCAAAGCTATATTTTCTTAGTTCCATTAGATGAAAAAATCACGGATCTTTTTTTTTTTTACTATACCTCAGTACCGGCACCTCAGTGTGACCTGAATAATTAGAATGCATCCTAAATTTTTTATACTTGCGCCGTTCGTGGTTCAGTATTTGACACAGTGAGAATACAACTTAGTGCATTTTTACCAATAAACATTTATCCATTTAACTATGACCAATTACGTGCAGTTCAAATATAATGCATATATACTGGCTGACGCGAGGACTCCGATGTGTCTTCGCCACTCGAATTTAATTTGTTGTGACTTTTTCTGGCTTATCAAGCCACTTCTCTTGTTAATAGCCACCTGATTATGATGACGATGATCTGATCAAAGTAATTAACGAAACGTAGCTCGACGTATAGCTCGTAGTGTTCCCCTAAATACTGCGTTGTAAAACCGTGTTTAAAGTCAACTTTGGCCTCAGTACGTGCTTGCATACAGCTGCCGACGAGTTGCAGAGCACAGATTTTCGCTCAATGGGCTATACTCCCACGCGGAAGAAAAATGGCGGTAAACTCGGGCTAACTGCTGACCCCCCGTCTATGCGGATTCGTCGGCGCATAACGCGCAGCGGGTGCAGCAGACTGCTCCACGACTAGAGTGCGCTGTAGGCGTCAGCGCCGCCTCATCAATACTGCATGCGAGAGGCCTTTAGCACGGCGCCGACACATTAGCTTCGCAAGCACAAATATACACGCAGACACCCGGCGCCTCCAGCTCGCCTTTGGCGGCTGCAGAGAATGAGCCTATAGCACTTCTCATGCCGCCGAATGTGCGAAAGAAACGGTTGCGGTGTCATTTCGACAGACGAAATTCAGAGAGCATCCGGGCAATGTTCACTTTGGCGTTGAAATGAGCGTATATAACCACGGACTCGCAAAAAGGCCGCTAACGTGCCTGGCTTTCTGCCCAGCCTTTTGACGACACTATATACCACTGCGCTGCGCACATTGAAAGCAACAAAAAGGCTTGTTATCCATCTACAGCAATGATTCCAAGGACTCGTTGTGTGGGCCCGCATTTGCGTGCTGAGGCAAAGGTCAAACCGGCTTGGATGCGCTCGTGGAAATAGTTCGCGCTGGTAGATGTAAAGTTCTTCATATTTAAAGGACACCTCACCAGCCTCTGAAAATGCAAAAAACGAGCGCAATATTCTCTCCTGGCGTTCCTCGTCTTTCTGGCGCACTTCGTGAAGCAGAACAGACATTCCCGTGACGTCAATATAGTACGTAATGTCGATTGGTCCATATACGCGAAATATCAGATGTGAATTGTCTCCTGTATTACTTTGACATGCAGCCGCCATCTGTTCTTCCTTGCCTCGCGTGACCACCGCGCGCGATCGACTGACTTCCCTTCATTTTCTGTGTTTCTGACTGCGGAAACGGAGATAACAGCGTGTAGTCGACAAGCGCGAAATTTTGATAGGGTCAACGCTGAGTGCTGACATGGTACACGTGCATTTAAGAAATAAGTCGCGAAGGGGAGATATGGCCTGTAGGAAGGGTAGTGAAGGCGAGGTGAGAAACCACTCCCTCGTCTTTGAACGCGGGGTAGTGAGGGGCCCTTTAAAGGAAATTGTAATTTCCATTTTGTTAATATTCCTTCGTTTTCGGACAGGTCATAGTATGTGGCCCATGTAGTTTCGCGTACTTCCTGACGTTCTTTTTTTTTTCGTGTTTTCACTGATTTTGTCCAAGAGTTCGTAATTTTTAAGAGCGAAGCTGTTTAAGCTGCAGTAATATGTATACCGTATCACGATTTATAAACGTGTATGTGCCACAGAAATTGGGTAAGTCCCCACTACTCACCACTAGTCCACTAAAAAAGAAGGCAGTGGCGTACCAACTCGTTCAGGAGTGGAAGGGGGGTGGGGGGGGGGGGGGCGCAAGCGTCGCTGACTCTATCCGCGTATATATGTGTAATATATATATATATATCTATATATATATATATTATATATATATATATATATATATATATATATATATATATTATATATATATATATATATATATATATATATATATATATATAGAGAGAGAGGAGAGAGAGAGAGAGAGAGAGAGAGAGAGAGAGAACTAATTTGCTCTCAATTTAACGTGTTTGTTAAATACAGAGTGGACAATTTGTTTTTCAGAACTGTTGTATGAAATCAGGGAAGAATCTGCACAAATAGATTGTGCAGGCTGGGCCGCCCTATACCGCGACAACACAGCAGTGTTTAATAACATTATGGAAATTTACCGTCTATTTAAGAAGTACAGCCACATTTAACCTGTTCGTCATCTGAGCACCCCATCTGGAAACTGCCAGTCTCAGTTTGGCGTTGTAAATACGAAGAGTATGAAAAACCTGCTATGACTCTAGTACCATAAATTGTCACTTATTAAACAAAACAGGTGGCTTACAAAACAAGGTACTTCGCAGAAATCTTCAGAATAAGCCGATTGCCATTTTATTTTTACTGCAAGAGCCCATAATATAGTGTTTCTGAAGAGGAGGACCAAGTTCGGTTGATCAGTTTTTTATGGAAACCATATTGAGCTGGTTGTGTATATAAAATTACGAATGACTACGAATTTTTATACTGGGTGTCGTTCCTCCTTGCCCTCCTCCTTTTTTCCGCTTGGGCGGGGGGGGGGGCGGTGAAGGGAAATGCGGCGAAGTGACCCTTTACTCCTCCCCTCCGGCTTCTCTGAGTACGCCTACGTAAACTGTGCAAGCTCAAATTTTCTATGAAGCAATTTGGGTGATTATAACGTTAAACTACCCCGCATTGTTTCCTTCCGTATAGGTCGTTAGCTGTTAATTATTGGCTGACATTTTCTGGGTCATGTTCACAGCACCTTCTTGTAACACGACGCAACAAATTAGTCGCGCGTAAGTGATGCAGCGCTTAATGACCACTTACGCATGACTACGTCAAAAAAAAAGAAAAAAAAAGAATAAGCCATCTTCAATGCGGCGTATTGTTGGTCATTGGTTCTTCGCTATAGGCACCGTCCAGAAACCGGAGGGAGCTGCGTTGGTCGCTGGGCCCGTCCGAAGTTCGCTAACATTGGTCGCTAAGGGCACGCAGAAAACAGACGCGCGCCCACTAGCCCGGCCGGAGTTCGCCCACTCATGCAGGGAGGGGGAGACGCACGCATCGCGTTCCATTTTGTCCGGGCCCATCTTAATATTGCTTTTTTTATCGGCTAGGCTGTGCGTTCTGGCGCTGCAGTCACACTGGAATCTCCACTGCACGAAGCCTATACGTGAAAATTTTTCGGTGTGCCATAAAATCGCGTCCTTGTTATGCGACTTCACAAGTCTGCGAAGACTCGCGGCGTTCAAATGAAGTGTGCGCAGTAAACAGCGCATTGCTATGCTGAACAATAACTAAACTTTTTCGGAATAGCCAGACAGTGTCTCTTTCCGAACGTAATTCAAGAAAGCTGACCGCCAATGACATTGGCAGCGGCTACTTATAGCAGCTGGCGAGATGTATTCATATGTGTAAAATAGATACGTTGAGTTGTAGTATAACTATGTTGAGCTGTTTTTACGCGTATACAACTCTGTGTGGACTCATTCTTGCTGAGAGAGAGGTAGAGAGAGAAATAAACCTTATTAGGAACAGACACAATCATTTGCAGGAGGGCAGTCTTCTTAGTGCAGAAAACCGTGGACACTGATCATCTCTCTGGTTAGGTAGATCAAGTTAGGGGGCAAACTTGAAAGCTGGGCCTCTCAATGTGCTGGAGTCCACTGCCTTATTTATCACCTTGTTACAAGCCGCCGCGATCGCTGCAGGCTACAAGGTGAAGCACTTTAATCGACTAAAGCAGGAACCTTTTCAGCTCTCCCGGCTCGGCGCAACTAAAATACTCGACCCTTCTGCACGCTCATCAACTAACAGCAGCTGAGCAGTGGTGATGCTATTCGTTTTCAAAGAAACTAATTTCCTGAAAAAGGAAGAGCGTTTGATCGGGCTGTAAATGTTTACTGGTTCCCACCCGTATTTGCGTCGTGATTACGTAAATTTCAGGTCAGACAGAACAAAATAAAGTCATGACAGATTGCTTAATGTTATAGACCCCCTGCTGAGCAGTAGCCTCCTCTGCAATGCTCGCCCGCAAGGCGCGAAAGCCTCGCCAGCACCTCGGAGAGCCTACAGTGCGTGGTCATGAGACACCTAGCATCACCTAGCTAAGGCCCTAAACAACCTAGAAGCAACCAGATTAGTCTTCAGAATCTTCCAGTTTCTCTGTTTCAAGGCTTGCGCGGCTTAGTGCTTAGTGAAAGTTTCGTCATTTCTTTTTCTTTACTCCCTTACCTTCTTTCCTCTTTCTCTTATCCTAACTTCCTTTCCTCTATCTCTTCTTTCCTCCCGAAAGAGTAGGTAGGCGTTGTGTCCCTCTAGGTGGCAGTTTCCGCCTGCTGTCTCTTTCTTTTCTCGGTGTTCTTGTGTATCTGTGTATACAATCATAATTCTTAAGTACCGCGTTCATGAACCTTTCAGCATCATTTCCGCTTGAAAAGCCTGTCTATGGGTAATTAGTCTGAAATTCTGTCAACACTAATTGATGTCATTCTGTCAAATATAATTCACGTATGTGGGCGTATGACATCCTTGTATACCTGGAAAAAGGTTCTGATTGTTAGCACTGAATTTCTACACTTTGGATGACAAATTGGCAAAATTTGTGCCTACATTCCTTTGCATTAGTATGGATCGCTGTCGACTCTGATTGCGGAGTGGGCCTCTGTTTTTTCTTTTTTACAAAACTTAGTTAGCTATATTATCTTTTAACGCGGCCAACTGAAAGCGCTTTCCATGTTGAGCGCCATTTTGCGCATTCTCTTGAAAATGTGCCGTCACAGGAATAGCAGCTGGCCATCACGTGGCATCACATGCAGACCACTGATGCGCGAGTCGGTCAGCTAGGTGCGGTGGCCACAGGGTCACCTCTTCTAGCGCTGAGTAAATCTTTTGAATAATATGAAAGATAAGGCCAGAGAGGTTATCCACATTTTATGCGAAGCGATATTTAAAGGATCACGTATCCAACGCGGTGAGGTGGAATACAAAGGAATGAAGAATTACCGATATGGCAGCGAGCCTACAGCTTTCGGCAACGTTGTACGCGACGATTTCAGATACCTGGATTGCCTTACAAGTGCGTGGGCGCTTTTTGATACACGTCACCACCAATTTAGATTGTCATAGCGTAACGAACAGGTGCCGAATTCCCAAAGATTTCCGTTCGCAACTGTTCTTAGCAATTGGCCGTTCGTCTTCACTGATCATGTGCCCAGCATTACGAGTGGCTGCACTGATTTTCTAACATGAAAAAAAAAAAAAAACGGAAACTTTAGGCGTCCTCATGTTTCATTTAAGTGTGTGTAATGGCGCTAGCTCCTAGCGTTCGGTGAACTTCTGGTTCACTTTTGGTTCACTTGGTCTTTCTCCCTCTTCTCTCTCTCTCTTTGGTTCACTTGGGTAGACTTTAGGTTAACTTTTGGTCGTCGACTTCCATAGCTTCGGTGTACACACACAATTCACTAGGACCGGTTTGTTGACCGCCGTCCACTTCACTGAGTCAACTAATCAGTGAAAGAAGAATGTTCTGTGTAATGAGTACGTGCCATCTTGATGGCACATACCCACAAGAAAACTATTTGCTCCTTCAACGAACTCGTTAAATAAGTTTTTTAAATTACCCTCACAATTAATTGGCCCTCCTTCACTGAAATTGTGCTCCGACATCATACGTATCTTGTGCAAATCTTAACTCAAAACATTGCCTCCTTTTTATGTGAGTTTTTTATTTCTTTTTATTGGGGTTTTCATAACATTCGAGCCAACGCGCAACATCCGGTTGGGTGTGTGCGAATTCCGGTGCGCTCCTTCACAAACATAATGTCGCTAGGTGCTAGTGCCATAAAATTCCAGCGTAAGAGCGTTCCTGAATACGGGCCCACTTCAACCAGACTTGTACACGTTACAGAAAATGAGTAACCGATTACAATTACAATTACAATTGTAATTGTAATCAGAACTGTATAGATACAACTTGATTTTGAAAGAACTGTATAGATACAACTTGATTTTGAAAAAAAAGTTATTGATTACCAGTAATCAATTACAGGGAAGTGCAATTGAATTACCCATAACGTTAAAGTTTCGAAAAACTAATCGATCACATTACAAAATTTCAAGAAAGCGTAATTTATTACAAGTAATCGATTACTTGCAAGGCGTTACGTACCACTCTGATTTCAACACACCATGCACCCCTAATCAGATGGGGCGCACCTTACCCGTCGCACTAAGCACTGACGTAGTTAATTAATTATTAGGCTTTCAAAAATTAGGGCAGCATGCCCCGTTAATGAGGATGGTAGCTATATCTAATAAATAAAAATGAGGCAGATTTCTTGTACTTCTTCAGGTAGCTGCTCATTTTAAATTATTTCCGGCTTTCATCTGCGTGCCGAACGAAAGTGACTGTGTCTGAAAGGAAATAGATTTAGGCATGGGGACGGGAGGGAACTGTCTAATAATGTTTCTCATTGTGCCACCATTTAAAAATCTGTAAAAAAAGAGCCCATTCATTATGATCACGGGAAATCAACGCCTTTTTTTTAAATTTTTCTTGTGCAGCCTCTAATTCTTACGATGCCCACTCTGCATGTGGTCATTGCTAGTGAATGTCAGACAAAGGTAGCACTAGTGCAATACAGCACATGAACTAAGAAAAATATTCTTCTAAAGAACAGGAGATAGCAAATAATACCTTCCAAAATTCTCCATCCTCGGGAATGAGGTCACTCGCTCAATTTTCCGCGAATAATTACGAAATGGGAAATCTTTTTTTTTTACTTTAGCTTTTAATGAATAATTAAACAAATCGCAGCAAAGAGGAAATATTGACACCTATTGGCCGCGAGATCGAGCTGAGTCGCCGCCTGGCGGCTACAGGCTGAAGCGCGCCTAGTGTGCATTGCTCCATGCGTCGTCTGCTAGCCGCGTTGTGTTTGCATATGCGCGTACGTCATGCAGGGCCTCAAAAGGCGGTTTGTTCCGTTGCGTTGGTGCAACTTTAACCGCTCGTACGTATGCCTAACAACATGTAAAGAAGCATTTGGCCTTGATCGGCTGTATATGTACTGTAATACGATCAGTGAGTGCACTTGTCGAGAGTGCTGTGTGTGGTCGTCGTACCGACCGTTCACGAGGGTCATATTAGTGTAGGTGCCGCTCTGTGGTTCAAGCGCATTGCAAAGTGCACTTGGCGTTGTCTTAAAGAGGAGAAGTGTTAAATCTCATGTGAATATAGCCTTTTAGCGGCTCGGTGGTTAAAAAAAGAGGCTCTCATGCACTTGCGCGTTGTGGTTAGGTGTATAACTTCGGGACTGTCGTTTATAGGTTACGCGACGAGCTTTAGTTGTGTACGGTCCTGGTCCCACTGCAGAGAAATATTTCTGTCAAGTCACGTCTGACACTTCGGTACTTACATTATCCCCTAAACAGAACAGAAAATGGAATGACACGGAAATCGCAAAACTGAGTTGCCTTGCACAATTATAACTTGTGGCGAAATGTATTCAAAGACACCCGTGTACTTGTGGGGTAGCTTATGCCTGTCAAATTTTCGCTGTGGCAAGTTCAGTGTCGGAAGTGCGTCAGGCCTCAATCTCTTCCGCGAAAACCCTTAAAAAAAGAAAGCGAGCGAGAAAAATATATTCATCTAGACAAGCAGTGGCGATAAACTTGCTCGCGCATTTTCATCGTTTACGTGGCGAGTGAGGGCTCATAAAACGATACCCTTTACTATGCACCAGATCATGCATACACACTTGTCGCGTTTCGGTGCACGTACTTGCCCTGCGAAATACTGAGAACTGCTCTCGCGGCCGTGTAAACACAATGGAACATGCGCGAACTACAAAAGAGATCGGGGACTCTCGTTTAAACAGACTCATAGCCAAGCGCGAACAAACTTTGCATTCACAGCGCAGACGGTACATGAATGACAAAGAATAAATTCCATGAATAAATTTTCTTCTTTCTCGATTGATTCTCGCTTAATTTTCCTGCGGAAGTGTAGGAAAATCAAAGCACAGGGAAGCTTCCCCGAGCGTGCGCTTACTGCGACCGTCTTCACGCTCGTAGTGCACAGCAGCAACAAGCATATAAATGCACACATTAGCGAATTTATCGCTGACTACTCACCATTTCTTTCTCGTCTGCGAATGCGAATGCACCGTCGTCGAAGTGCTTGCTGCACACCATCGCTTACTTGGAAGGCGTCTTGCCGTTACGAAGCCTAACGAGCCACAGTCGGCGACGTTCCGCGTCGGTGGGATAGAAATGGAAGCTTATCCCTCGCTCTGTGCAGTATGTGCGGCATTGTGGCACCGAACAAAACCTCACCATCGATAACGAAGAGTTTTCTGCGGGTACGGAACACAAAATCACGATGTGAAAACAGAAGCCTCGTGCACTTCTACACACACCACACGAAACCAGTATCCACACTAGCGGGGGACGGTGCTGCCACCTATAGGTCGATCTCGCCGCGAATAGTGTGGTATACTAGCCTCTGAATGCGAGCCAATTGGTGCGTATCCATAGTTTAAAACAGCGCAATATAAAACACGGACAAATAAGGACACAGGACTGGCGCTGACTACAACTGCCTTTATTTACTGTGAAAACACGCTAATTTACCATGAAATGGAGTACACAGGGGAGGGGAAAATTATCAAGACTTCTAGCGGTGCAGGTGTCCAGTGAAAAAACTTCTTTAGTCAAATAAGATTAGTTACAGATTAATGCGATTACAGGTTAATTATATTTTTAACTTCTAAAAAGAAATGTCGTGTAAAAGAGTTATTACGAAATAAACTGTGACAGGATGATTATGATGCTTCGATATTTGGCGTACTTCCGCCGCACCGCCACCCCGCTAACAGACACATCAATGTACATGATATATGAGAGCTTGTCTTATGAAATAAGAACAAAAATCTGAATGGTAAGGAATGCCTTATAGCTTGCCTCATTGCCGATGCAGCGTGATTGTTCCAGCTATTTCTAAGTAAATTGAGGCTCACAAGAGCATATTCACAGCAACGTGTGCCTTTGGTAAGACAGATTAAACTCGTGTATGGACGCTGGTGAATCGAGGTGTGTTATGAGGCGTATTAGTAACAGAACTCCTGCGTACATGCTTCCGTTTTTTTGTTGTTGTTTTTCGATTGTTACATTTATAGCTATGTCAAAAAAAAGCACGCAAGAACGTCGATGACTGTTCATTTCCACTTGAGCTGCAATGAGAAATATGGACCTCTATCCGCCTTCATTTTGCTTTTGGTGATTTATTGCAAGCAGAACCACTTCAGGGTATACTGGTTAGATTGTTTACCAGAAATATGGAGATCTAGGGCTCCACGCAATTTCCATCTTAGCTTCCGGTCCCAACTTCCACATCCTAGATTGCATTGAGGGCTATATACGATGTAGCGCGATTGTGGCCAACCTCCCTGACGCTTATTTCCTTCATTCCAGCGTTGTACTGTTTATTATAGGCTAATTTCTCGTCCCCTAGAGCCTCTGCCAACCTCGCCCATTGACCCCAGAGGTCACGCTTGTTACAGGAAGGAATGTTGACAAAAATGGAAAAAGGAAGGAACACTTTCCGTTATCTGAAAAGCCTAAATACCTTCTCCACATGTTCATTTCCTGCTCCGTTTGACGCACGCTCCATTACTCAAGTCCTCTCAAGTTTGCAAGCACTCCGTCCCGCGAAGCGTCTGCGTGGCACCGCGACGCCGTTCCAGCTCGTCAGCGCGAATTCCGCTTCGTGTCCGAGCGAAGGGAACGCGTTCAAACAACGACGGCGCATTCCTGCGATGTCACAAGCTTCGCGGCAGCCCTGGTCATGCATTGGTCGGGCCAATGGTCAGGTCGACTCTGGTCGAGACCGAGCACGGCTGCTTCCTGCTGGAGTCGGCTTATCGATTTAGCACTGCCGATGCGCGCTTTCCGGGCCGTTTCACCGCTCGCTTCGGGCGCTCATCGTGGCCGGCCGCATGGACGGTGGAGCGGTGGCGAGGTGGGCACAAGCCCACCACTCCCACCACTCCGCCGTTTCCTCAACTACCTAATCGCATCTATGTAGCTCTGGGCAACGGGTTCAATATTGCATTTATCTGTTCGTTCAGTGAGCGTTCGCTGTTACTGTAGTTGGGTATTTTTTTTTTTTCCTAAAGAGTGTTGTGCGATGTGATCGGAACAAGAGGCCGTAGATGTGCCGTATTATCCGCTGCCCACCGACAAGCTGAAACGCAGCAGGGCCAGTTCTTAAAAGCGTACAATTACTACATGCATCACGTATGCATAGTGGTTGGGACTCTTGTGATAACGCCTATACCTGAGGCGTAAATCGTTGAAAGGGGGATGTCGCTATAGCCAACGTTTCGACACATCCACTTGTCGACACATTGGCTCCAGCGACGTTTCGTTTTCAACGATTTTTCAAGCCTCCATATTTTTAGGAACTTCTGTCTTGTTTGGACCCGTACCAAAGATGCGACTTAAGAACGTGCGTTCGAAACAGTCACAATATTCGAGAAACTAGTCCTTAAGTCGACGCTTCTCTAAAAACGGTAAAGACAACAAGTACAGGCTGCACTAGTACCCATTCTAATAATAACAGTATCTGGGGTTTAATGTCCCGAAACCACGATATGATTATGAGGGACGCCGTAGTGGAGGGCTCGGGAAATTTCGCCCTCGGGGTTCTTTAACATGTACATAAATCTAAGTACACGGGCCTCAGTCATTTTCGCCTCCATCGAAAATGCAGCCGCCGAGACCGGGATTCGATCCCGCGACCTTCGGGTCAGCAGTCGAGCGCCATAACTACTAGACCACCGTGGCGGGTCAAGTACCCACTCTGCTCGAGATAATGCAAATAAGAGATGTGTCTGCGAATGAAGTGACTTTAACAGACAGCTAGCTAGCATTCCTCTGTCAGCATATGCTCGCAGAAGCTTTCTCATACGCACACACGCGCATATATATATATATATATATATATATATATATATATATATATATATATATATATATATATATATATATATATATATATATATATATATATATATATATACACACACAATTGCAGGGAATGACTTCTTGGACGCCGGTAAATATTATGGATAAAAAGATGACACACGTCGAAAAACAGATATATATATATATATATATATATATAGACACGCGGCGGGGTCTCGTGCTGCAACGATTCGCGCAAGGCCTCCCATTAAGTACATGTCAACTGCATTAGAGTCTGTCGTCTTCATGAATCATAGCGGGGATTACGAGATTATTCTAATTACACTCAGTTACAGAACACCCCCCCCCCCCTCTCGCCGTGTGGAATGATTCGCACCACTATAATTAAGATATAAGTATTGTTCCGCCGGTAATTCACATATTTTTACTCATACAACTGTCGCTATGATGTACTTGATCAGCGTTCACCTTGTTGCAGGGGCATAAAGCGCGTGGTCCGTGAACCTTTTTTGTTTAATATTATTTTTTGCGACTGCCACATAATCATGAGCACCATCTTCTGGCACACTTAACTACTTTCTCCTTATTCTGACTGCACTTCTATGTCGACACAAACACAAAACACAGATGAACTCAATTTCCGCTTATATGCGTTTTTGCTATAGTACCCCACCTGTGTAAAAAAAAAAAAAAAACTAGCAAGGAAGGCCTTTACTTGATGCTGAAAGACAGGTATCATCTTTGAGACCACATTATCTGTTATCTTCTATTGATCACTGCGTCATTAAATGACGCTATATATAACAAAACAGGCGGACAGGTGGGAACCGCACGCAGTTTGTAATTATGCTAGTGTTCATGATCTGTAAGGTAGAACAAAAAGGGGTACGAGGCAATCGATAAAACTCTGCATCTACACTCTCGTCCCCTACTCAAGGGTAAACGTGTGAGCACCTGGCCGCACTCCGCAGAGCATCAGTGCAGCCACTTCAGCCGTGTACCGAAGCAAACCTGCGCTCAGAGTAAAGCTCAGAGGCGTGGCTTTGGGAGCCATGGCTACGTTCTGGAGAAGCGAAGTTCCCTTTAACGAGATCATAGCCGTGTTCGCTGGAATTTTAGAGGATTTGCAGGTACCGTAGCCCTAAGTCAAATGAGCTGCATCAACGACAGTAAACTATTGAACTATTGCAAAGAAAGATGCGGCTTGTTTCATAACTACTGCGGATAACAATAGGAACCGCACTATTTTTGACTTGGCGTACAAGTTTACTGGCGTCAATGCACTTCGCTGAGCTGAAAATGCCGAAACAATGTCGGCCTTTTCAGACATGGTGCATAAACCCGGGGCTGCACTCTCCGCGCCTGCAGTGTCTTACTAAAAGCGATGTTTTGTTCACGGCAGCGGGGGTACGGCGGCGCAGGCCTGTCGCACCCGAACAATGTAGCGGGCGATACAAAGCCACGCCCCCAGGCGCCCTTGCACTGGTTTGCTTCGATGCGCAGTAGACGTGGCTGCAGCAGCGCGCAGCGGAGTGTTGCCAGGAACTCCCGTTTTCACCAGGGCTAGCCGCTACCTGTTATTGTAACACAAAGTAAACGTGGAAACCATGCACGTATTAATTTTGCTATAAATATTCACATGCTGCTATTGACAACTTACCCGCCACGATGCCCGTGTACTTGGACTTAGGTGCACGTTAAGAACACCAGATGGTCGAAATTTCCGGAGCCCTAAACTACGGCGTCCCTCACAATCATAACGTGGTTTGGGGACGTAAAGCCCCAACAATTATCATTGTTGACAGCTCTAACAAGAGCTTCATTCCGCACAATCTTTAAGCGCTGAGCCCAAAACAAAGGTATTCTGATAGCAAGTGAGCGGGAAATGAATGGCGCAACCCAAATGTCATTACCGTTTCCTATTTTCTTGCAAAAGAAGTTATATGGACATTCCCGGTGCATTAAGGTGTCCCGGAGGGGAAGGCGGTGCGGGAAGTTACGTTGCTCCGGGAGCAAATGCGTACTTTGACCTCCCGGGCGTGTTCTCCTGCAGTGGCGCACGCCGTGTCTTGGCAGAGATCAGCAGACGGCTCATCCCTTTGTACGTGTTGTGTTCTCATAACAAAGTATGCGGCGAAACCATAGCCAACACGAAGGTAGTTTCGCTCGCTGCAACGGCTGCGTTTCCTTTCACCAGCGTTTTCTTTAATTACTCCAGGTCGCATGCTAAAGGAGTGAGCTGCTAGCCTTCCTTCACAAGTTAGCATATCATTCCAATTTTTTGCTATCGCATTCATTGCTTCACCCTTGCAGCGAAACTGTGACCTTTTCATAACACGGCAATGATGGAGTTCATAGATATCTTCGAATAAATAACCGTGATTATTTCGTGCGTTATAACACCTAAAAAACTATGAGGTTATGATAAAGGCAACAGTGGAAGGCTGCAGGTTAATTTTGACCACCTGGAGTGATTTAACGTACACATGAATCTAAGTACACGAAAGCACACAAGCGTTTTTGCATTTCGCAGCGGTCGAAGTGTGGCTGCCACTGCTGAAGATTGAACCGGGTTCAGCAGCAGCATTTCTTGACAAATACACCACCGCAAGGTCGGCGAAGAAGCCTATATATACGTCAAGAAAGGGTCTCAAGCTCCAATTAGCACCCGATTCTCCATTATCCCACTATGCTGAAGGTTCTCAATGAACAACCAGAAATTGTCAAGCAATTATGGCTGGTCGGGAGCTTCACAAGAGTCATTATTAAATGCGAAGCATTTCTTATCGAACCCAAGGCACTTTCAGCGTTTCTATTTATCTATGTATCTTGCCGCCTACGTCTGGGTGCTCTCGTGATCGTCTCCTTAAATTGGTGCAGACCAAAATTGGCATGGGAGAGTAAGAGGGCTTGACGAATACGACTGTCTGGCCATGACAAGAATAACATGAAAATCCTGTCGCGTATGTCGTCAAACTCTTTCCTCCAGACATGTGTGCCACATACCCGTATTCCAAAGGTGTCGCGGTGTACGGGTATGCGCCACAGATGATTGACAGTTTACATCTACCCAGGAACGGCGAAAACACACATTGGTAGTTAAATGCGAGCGCGCTAGGAAAAACCGACATCGCCAGCGTTGACCCGACGAATGTAAAGAATAAAAACCAGGATCCCGCAGGTATCGAACCCAAGCATTTTGCGTGGTAGTGAGGTATTCTACCATAGAGCCACGCCAGGTCTAGAAACTGCTTTGGAAAAACACCCTATGCATTGTAATGTCGGTGCAACGTCAATCGTGGTTGTGGTGCTGGCTATCTATTTTATAACAAAGCAATAGACACTACATATGTACTCCTACGATACAGGCGTCATGCCGGGTTAACGTCCAATTGTGGTTCCAATGTTGGTTCCGCTTTCATAGAAGTCTAATAAACATTACATTTGTATTCCTATGATCAGCAAGCTATATCCAGCGTTGCTCAACCCCGAGGACACACCAGCAAAATTATGAATGATAATCACATCATCGCACCGTAAAGTGCACTTCGTTTGGGTAATACTGATGTATTTACTATAACGTGAGTGCTGATTTACGTCAGACCGTAAGTTCCCCTTAAAGGCCAGTGTTGTCGACATGCGTGTAAGCCCACGATGTGCACACAACTACTACACCTACAAAAACACGTCGATCCATCTCGTACGCTTGGCTCAAAGATACGAAATGCAGCATAATACTCGCTGACTGTTTCGCATGAAACCGATTCCCACAAGGCGTGGAATCTGCCGATTTTTACCACAGATATAAAATCCAACGGCTCCTGCCTTTAAACAGCCTGTGTAGTGCGGGTCCAACAACCGGCCTGCTCCGACTGCAATGTTCAAATGGCCGACACTATTTTGCGAGTGCCCAGTGGCTTTCGTGGGTGTTCTTGAACCAAAACGATTGGGTAAAGTCTATTCTCATAGAAATGGTCCGTCGCAGCGTTTAATTCTCGGTGCGCGTCATGATTAATTAATAGAGGGTCTTGACCCTCTTTAATTAAAGAGCTCCTTGACCGCTACATCGCTGCGGGCAGTAGCAGTGGCCACCGCTACAGAAAGAACCGACGTTGGGCAAAGCCACTGCTTCCCCTGTAGTGGATAAAGAAAACGAAACGTTACCGCTCAACTCGAAACGACGTCGCTTGGTTACGACTTACGAGCTGGCACAAACGCTGTGGTGCCGTAAGATAACTCAGCCGTGACATATTGCAGGTCTAGCATGAATCGCTGTATATTGCCGTGGAAATAGAGAGGGTATTGGCCATAGGCGAGTTCTTGCGTCGCCTTAACGAAAGCTGCTATTATGGCTCCCTTTTTGTTGCAGTGCAAACGGCCCATAAACCGCTGGAGCAGTGAGAGGGAGAGAATACGTGGTTTTTAGATCATCTTCACGCGATATATGTCGACGATATAGGGGATTGCGGTCCGAATGATCGATTGCCGACGTGGAGGGCTATCAGCGCGTGGCCATCTGCTTTAGTTCGCGCGATCATTCACGAAAGAATCGAGCTACAAGATGCCAAAGGGTGTGTGCTTGAGAATATGTTCACGTAAGAAAAAATTTAAATATTCACGAATATTTGTCAACTACAGCAAACTTGGTTTTCTCCGCTTCAAAAAGAAAAAAAAAAAGAATGAGCGTAGTCATAGCATAAGCATGTTAGATGAACTGCCTTTTTCACGTGAAATATTCAGACACCCTCGCTCGATGAGCGTGAGATAACTCAAATATGCGCATAGAGGTCACCTAAAGTATGTATTTGGAACGAAGCGAGGACACTTAAAACAGTCAATTTTTTTTTTTGGGTTGGGGTACTAATTTAAGTGATTCGTCTCAATTTATTTGTCGATCTGTTTCTTCAGAGTGGAGGCAGTTATTGCTACCTTGATATTTCTGAAGATTCCATACTGTTCCGTTGTACAGCAACGTTTCAAAACGCTGTTATTAA
>NC_051176.1:116340758-116380384 GCF_013339695.2 Rhipicephalus sanguineus | reverse complement strand
ACATTTGTGGGAGAAAAGGCGAATCCACTCTTTTTATCTACCAGTATGACACACATAGAATTGTTCTTCAAGTAGGACTCTACGCGTTTTACAGGTAATTTTGAGGATTGCTGCTTGCTCCGTACCAGAGCATCCAGGCCTTCCGAATTCATTCGCGCGGCATCTAGCTCGGGGGCTCTCTTCGAAACTTCACGGACGACAGACAGAAGCCCAGGTTTGGTCCTCTTGGTGATCTGGGCAAACTTGGGACCGAGCCCAAGCACTTCACAAACATTGCCGGAAGGTTCGAACCTTCGGGGACGTGGACGTCACACACAGCCTTCCGACAGTTCTTGTTAACTTGAACTCGAAGTTGCATTAGCTGAACTTGCCAAATAAGCTCAATCGTCCGGTCAGTTAAGCCCAGGTGTTTCCGCAGAAGATTCCTTGCGACACATGGCTCATACTGATCAAACAACTGCACACTCAAGCAGTCTCTCAGCAGACGCACCTGTCGAAATCGCTCGCCTCGTAGAATCATCAGAATCCCTTTTCCATGCCCAAAATATGGCGTAAAGCCGCCAAACAATGCCGTAACCTCCACCGGGACATGCTTCTTTCGAATGCAAAAGCCTAGCGCTCTCGAGTAGCTTGTCGTCGTGGCGATGAGTGCGACTATACGACCGGGGTCCTGAGATCGACAGAGGAAGGAGCCTGTTGCACTATAATTAAAGTCAGCTAGGGTACCAATATGGGTTGTTGGTTCATCGTAAATTGGCTAGTAGCATAGCGCGGGAAGACACAAGGACAAAGAAGAAGTACGAGACGAACACAATGTGCTAATTTTCAACAACGAAAATTTTATTTTCAGGATAGGTATATATATATATATATATATATATATATATATATATATATATATATATATTATATATATATATATATATATATATATATATATATATATGAAGTCACGCGACAGTCGTGAGATATTTCGTTTACATCTGATAGCACATGGAAAAGGGCGTTCAATCTTATCCGTCATACCTGAGGACAGCAGTTTATACATGGCAACCAACCTTAACTACTAGGGCATGCGTAAATATTCAATTTCTTTGGTGCAAAATGACAGTGACACCTGGCTGTTACAGTGGTAACACTTTTGTGTTAAACAAAAAAAAAAACCCGCATTTCCCCGAAGGGGAGTATGAGGAAGTGCGAAGCACGGGGTGATGCTATGAGGGGGCGCGCGCGACTAAACTGCAGAGCCGAGCGAAGGAGACGGCAGCGAGAGAGCACGCGCCAGCCGACCCACGGAGGTCTGGCCGTTTTTAAGTGCAAAGCACTTTTACTGATGATGATGATCTGTCTTCCGAACTCGTTCCAAAGAACCCGCAACGCGTTGAACTTGTTGGCAGCGTTGCGCACGCCCGAGATGGGGCTCAGGTTGTTGTCGAACCACAGTCGATCGCACACCGCGCAGCTATATTCGAAGCTGCGGTCCAGGAAGTCTCGCTTGAAGCGCGCGTCCGGCCGATCGAATTCGAGGGCCCGCGCTCGCTCACGCATCGCGCGTCCCCGCGCCAGATCGGCTTCGGGGTGCTCGGCTCGCTTCGCACGCTTTCGTTCGGCGTCTCGCCGCCGGCCTTCATCACCACAGGCAATGCGCGGGGCGCGCGCAGCCACGGAGCGGAGGGCGGAGCGCGCGCAGTCACGTGGGGCGTGACGTCGCTGCGCCGTTGCTACAGACGCTCCTCTCCGCTCCTCGCGCCGTTGCTATGGGACGGCGGATTCAGGGTCGCTTATAAAGTGCATTCGCACTTAAAACACTTTCGTGTTAAAACAATAAAACACCTTCGTGTTAAAACAATTGGGAAGCAGTACGCTTGATGTGGGCGTTTTCATTGCGTTACTTCGTGTTGGTGGACTAAAAGTGATCTGCTGGACAACGCGTAAATTGCTGGACATCGCTCAAATTGAATTCCTAAGCCATGACTCCACGATTGCGCGATGGTCCTTTCGTTGGGCCGTTGAAGAGGCTGACGAACGCTGCAAAGAACATGAGACAACGGCGCTGATACCGCCCGGAAACAGCATTCCGTGGACGGCCGCTACCTATAAATAAACAAAGAAAGAAAGGAAGAAAGGAAAAAGAAGAAAGAACGAAATAAATAAATAAATAAATAAATAAATAAATAAATAAATAAATAAATAAATTAGAAAGAAAGAAAGCAAGAGAGAGAGAGAAAGAAAGCGAAAGAAAAGCAGTACATCGGGCACGCCTGTGCCCGCCTTCGCTTTCCCCCTTTCTCCGATTGCAGAAGAGCTCCGGCATTTTTTATGCATATATTTCTGGCCTTGTTATTGCTACACGCTGATGTCTAATGTAGTTCGTTTACCAAAGAACAGAAAATTTTCTCAATATATGCATCTACACACTCTTTGCAACGTTTCCGTTTTTAAAATTCAATTGTCACTCTATTTCTTGCTCTTTTATCTTTCCTCTCAAACATATAGAGCAGCCAGGCAGACATACGGTTGCACTTCAAGCACTTATCTATCATTGCCGTTATTCTCTTTCTTCGACATATACTTAAGCAGTGTAAATTTAATAGATTTGTATTTATTGCGTCTGTTTTGACGACCCAATGCATTACCAAATGAAACAGGTCGGACTGAGAAGCATATCGCAATGCATGGTGACCGCCTTTGCTTTTATTTTTTGCGTGAAAGGGTAATTTTTTTTTTCAATATAGAGAAGCCATCTTACTCGCTTTCGTTAACGCTGTCATGCCTGTTCCATGGTGTTCGTTAACGACTGACGGCATTTGCCGCATCGCTCCCTAATCATTCAAATTCTCTGCAATAGATTCACTATTGAAAGTAAAAAAAATCTAGATCAATAGGGTGAACCGAAAAACGATTTTTAAAAATATCGCACAATCTGTGGGACAGTGTAAAGAAACGTCTTTCTTTTTCCCCGAATATTGCTCCTTCGTCGTATGCAGCCCGGGTACCCTTTGAATTCTCGCGACAGCATTTTATGCAACGAAGCTATCACCTTTCGAATTGATGTCTTGGCAATCATCACAAGTGCATTCGAGCCCCATGAAAAAAGAGTATAAGAAGTTACTGCAGTGTCAAGCATATATAATTGCGCCCCACTTCCATCCCTCTGTGAAGAGAAGAGAAAGATTCCAATCTCTTTAGTTCCTTTTTAAAATAATTAGGTTGCTGTATTATGACTAACAAAAAAAGCGCGCATATTTTGCAATAAGTTTTCTTTTTAGGCTGGGGAAACTCAATGTATCTTAGTGATAACAACCTATTAAGTGAATGTACATTAGCGACAAATTGAATGTATGTCAGTGATAACGCCGCAGTGATTACATTGAGGAAAAAAACAACAAATATATGCACTCAGCAGATTTCCAAAATGAGGGTGCCAGTGGCAAAGTTCCCGCGAGGCACTGCACCCGTTAGTGCAACCGTTGTTTCCAAGATCTAAAAAACGAGCTCTTGCAAAATAGCGAAGAACGCGACGCGTCTTGGGGGACCCTCTGATAGCGACACTGCAACAAATGCAGAATAGGAAACGGCCTATCCCGGCAAACGCGACATTCATATGGCCACGTTTTGTGTGTTTCAGTGCTCTGCCCGTTCCTGCACTAGGAAAATTAACGTTGTTTCTGATCACAGTTTAAAAAAAAAATATGTAAAACGCAGTTGCACTTCTTTTATTTGTTTTGTTTTATGGATCCAGCGCCGGAAAGAAAGATCCTTCAAAGCGATTTCGATAGCGTACTTTCGAAAGGCACTTCTGGAGAGCGCGAGGCTATACAGCGTTAGTTATGCATTTCCATCGCCGACAATATGCGTATGCTTGCTGAGGCTTAGTTTTTTTGTGCCACAGTGAACACCGAAAAAGATGTGAAGAGCGAGCTAGAAGTTGGCCGCTTGAAGAAAGGGAAGCTAACTTTGCACTGCAGCTCGAGTTTGTGCAAAAAGTTACGAAGTTGGTAATTCAGAATTATCACGGGCGCTGCTTGTGAGCGCTCTACTAAATCGAGTAGTCTGCAGGCTCACATTTACTCTGCGAAAAGGTTAGCGAAACGTGTTGTTTTCCTTTGTTATCGGGTAGGTAACTTGGAAAACTGGCCTTAAGTAAGTTAGCCTTACTAGATTAAGTGTAGCCGCGATTTGGCACGAGTGTTGTCCTTTAATGCGCTCACGTTTTTTTTTTTTGAACATTTATTCCCTTATCTGAAGCGTTTATTATTTATTTTTACTGAGCATGCTGTAGGTAGAGTAAGCAAGCAAGCATATTTTACAATGATTTCAAAACCACAGCTGTACCTTTCTAGGGATCAGAGAGGCATCCATTTGATCGTGTTCTTACTATATACAACAGGCTTGACTCGGCGCGACTATAAGCCCTCTTGTGACACAGGGTTGATGTGGCGAATTCCATAAAGAGCGAAGATGGCATCGAATTGCCTCTTTTCACTGTTCCTAATTCACAGGATCGGCCTGCACTCCTGCATGGTTGTTTAAAGTGAGGGGCGCTCCTTCCCCATTGAGGAATGAGTGCAATGAATTGGGGATACAGACCACTGCATCTGGTCCTGCAAGTGATTTAGCACTGAGGGGGAGAGGCTCACGGACAAGAAGTAGTGAGGGTTTTCCCACAGCTGCTGTGAAGAGATTGTGTTTCCGGAAGTTGCGCGGATCATACGCAAAGAGGTGGCTGGTATTCTTTTTACGTTTTCTGCGAGAAACCGGTTTAAGTGTTCCATGGTGGAACATACTGCATAGAAAGAATCGCTGTGGCGGAGCAATTGCCGACCAGGTCTACCAGGCTAACCCTGCCTGTGGCAACATCACCACCACCACCGCCCGTTTGTCATGAGGTACACCTCGGGCTCAGAGCCATCTGTACATTTATGGACAACGTTACCACGGCACACATGTTCGTTTTTTTCTTTATTAAGGCGAAAGCCTTAGATGCCTCATGAAACGCGAATATTGACCGGCGTCCCACGTCGGCGGCGTCAACACGAATGATGCAAAAAATGATCACGTGATGACGTCATCATGACGCCACCGATCGCCAAAATTTGTGACATCATCATGACGTCACATGGTGACGTCATTACACAACATTATTGCTTGGTCAAAGGCGGGCCGATGCCGGAGGCAGTGGAAAACAAAGTGAAGTGCAGATACAATTTCTCCGATACTGGAGGCATTGCAAAACCTCGTTAGTTGCAGAAAGCTTTCGGCGGGGGGCGCGGAAGGTTCAGTACATCAACTTAGAAGAAAGAGAAGATGATTTTCGTGTTCGAGTTGTCTGAGGTGGATGCATAAGGGACTCTGTGAGTTTTATTTTTCGGTGCTGAATGTGCCTTTTATAACAATGAATTATATGATGTACAGTACATGTTTGCGAAGAAAGTTTAAAGGGGTTAAAAGAAAAATAAAGCCCTTCACTTAAAAAAAGGGTACTGACATCAATTTTCGATGCCGAGTTTATTCTGTCATACAAACCTCATGTATACAGAGACTGCTCCGACCAAACGTGAAGCTCAGGAAAGGCTGATAAGATATTTTGTTGCGATAATTGACACTCTCGACGGGTTTTTTGTCGTCGCCGTCACGTTCCCATAAAGTCCAAATCCACAACATCGGCCGCGCATAGTATGTTCTACCCGCGGGTAAAAGTGTGCGAGCGGGTGCGACGAACGCGGCAGAAGCAGAGATGAAACGAGCCGGCCATTTCCGTCTCACGGAAGGCGTATGCGATATCATCATCCCACGTGCGAGGCCTGCCGATGCCTGCCGTCGATTGCTCCTCAAGCAGAGAGGAAACGGCCCGCCCGTCTTTCCTCGGGCGAAGGAGCCTGCACCCCCGGGGGAAGGGAGGTGGGGAAGCTGCGTCGCTCGAGCAACATGTGTGAACTTTGACCACAAGGGCGCGGTCCCGAACGCTGGTGCGCGCGTTATCTCGGCAGACATCACCAAACGGCTCGTATGTCTTTCTAGGTGCTGTGCTGTCACCGCTTCGCAATGAGACAACAGAATGCACGAAAACCGCTTCTCTCCCTGGAGTGGTCGTATTCCCTTGCACCAGCGTTTAACGCGGAGCTGTGAAAGCCGAGCTCAAACGGGGAGGGAGGGGGTCCGCGTTCGTTCTAGCGGTGTTACGTCACAAAAGTGGGCGGTCCGCAGCTCTCTTCCGCCGGGAGGAAGAGGACAGCCAATCGTCAAGCGGTGAGCGGCGAGCTTTCCGGAAGTAGACGCGCATCGTTTGTCCTCGGCTAAGCGACCGAATATTTCAAAACGCAGTGTTTCTCGCCTTCTAGTAAATACAGTTGTTATACGAAAGATATTGTTTTTCTTGTCAAGCTCAAGCAGTTTCTGAAACAGCAATAGCTTTGAGTGCTGATATTTATTGGTGTTAGTTTTTCTAACGTGCTTGCTATGTTAAGTCGCGCACGCGAAAAAAAAAAAGAAGAAAAGTAGCGGTTGGCGCAGTTTTTCAAAATGTCGTCCCACCGGAATCTCTGGCTTGGCTCCCGGGTGTCGGATCGTCAAAGGGAGCTTCTGCTGGCTTTTATAAAAGAGCACGCACAGATAGCTAGGCCGTCGCGCCCGCTGGGGCCGTCGTTCACGAGTGAGGACCGGGACGACACGTGGCAAGAGCTGGTAGCGCTTTTGAACTAAGAAGTCCCTGCGCGTAAGACCACAGCCCAGTGGCAGGCCCGTTCATTTCGTTCGCACTGTTCGTTTCGAGAACCGAAAGCGACGCCGCACTCGCTCATGGCTTCAAACGCATCTCGCACCTTCAACCGCAAGAGAAGCACACGTCGCAAGCGCCATTTTTCTGAAAATCAGCTGTTGCGGCAGCCGCAACCGCCGCATCATGCCGTGCGAAGCATTTTGTTCGCTCGAGAGAACGCGTGTGAACGGCCTCGCGATCCGTTCGTTTGTAGCAGACGACATGCGCGTTATGACGCGGTATGACGTCACCAAAAAATAAAAGATCAAGCAAAAAGAAAAATGGCTACGCCCCTCAGAGACGTGGATTTTTCCGGCTTCGGCTAATCGCGTGCGCCGCCAGAATGGGTGCAGAACGAACGGCGCAGAACAGAGATCTCCGATCACCCTACTCGTTATGACGCGATATGACGTCACCAAAAAGAAAAGATCAAGCAAAAAAAAAAGAAATGGCGACACCCCCCGGCCTTGAGTGGCATCTCCCGCTTCAGCCAATCAGCGCGCTTGTTCTTCCCCAGGAGAATGAACAAGCGGAACGAACAGATCTCCGATCGCCCCTCTTGCGAAGTATCGTCCAGCAGACACGTTTAAACTGCACGAAGAAGGCAGCACGTAGGAACATAGAAATACGCCCACAGATGAAGCGCAGAAGTATGACATGCTGGGCTAGTTGGTTCATAGGTTAAGCAGACAAGTTTAAACTGCGCGAAGAAGACAACACGTAGGGACATAGAATCACGCATAAACACGAAGCGCAGCGTTGTTGGCCCAGTTGGTTAACAGAATCAGGAGACAAGTTTAAACTGCTCGAAGAGGACAAGACGTAAGGACATTGAAACACGCACTATATACATAGCATAGCCATGTATGGTATGTTATAGAAATGGGTGGAAAGGGAAGGGAGGGTGGGGAGAATAGAAAGGAGGAGAGACTATAGCACAGTATAACGGAGGCGAGTGGAGGAGGGAGGCAAGTTGGAGGTTGAAGACATGAAGGTGATCAAACGCAGAGGAGGTTCCTTCAGTGATAAACCATGTTCGCCTAGCTTTGCATCACTCTGCATTTCATCGCGGAGCGGCTTCCTCTCAGCTCCGCTGTACATTGGCTTTTACGACGTGAAGTCAGTGAAAGCCACGCATAAATTGTAGAGTTACGCGAGATCGGATCCAAAAGAGTTAGCTGGTTGCCTTCATTCCTATAACATTACAGTTGGCTGCTATCGCATGCATTGCTTCGGCCTTGCGGCGAAATTGGTTTTTATTCTGACGTTAAAGCAAATTTTCGCACACCGCTTCTGCTGACATAGACACTACGGTAACGTCGAGCTACAGTACAAATTCTGGTGACTTCACGCAACATGCAGTATGGCTAGTTGTGATTACGTCAGGTACGAAAACACACAAAATAGCCACTCGCGCGTCGCAGTTCAGCGGACACGTGAAGCGAGCCAGCGAAGTCGAACTTGCGCTCTGTCGTCGTGTGTGCACATGAATACACTGTCTAAAGTGGTCAGAAGGCAAGGGTACAGTCTTATTTCGATTTATCGCCATGGCAGCGACTTTTCGTTCCTTGAAGTCTTCCAGCAGCAGAACGGGAGACAATGGTTATGAGTTCCATACATTCCCGCATGATCCGGTGCCTGAACCGATTTGGCCGGCGTCTAGCGATTGGATGCCGGCCAAGCGAATACAAAATTTGGTCTATCTTTGACAGCGCGCTTGCTTCCCACACCTACGGGCGCGACAAACGATGGAGTGGCCGTGGAAACGTCAGGATATATTGCGCGAGTTCGCTAAAACAAGCTCATGTAACTATACTGTTTCGTGACATCAGGATACAGCATAGGAACGGAAACTATCCTCTAGTATAACATGTTGTAATTAATTTTTCAGAGCGCATGCAAGCTTACCAGTACTTTTTTCTAGGCTCCTGAGGTCTTGGCCTTTCATTTGACGCGAGAAAACAACAACCGAAAAATATCGTCTCAGTAGCCCTTAGAGACCTGGTCATAAACATCTCTGAGTTCTTATATATATATTATATATATATATATATATATATATATATATATATATATATATATATATATATATATATATATATATATATATATATATATATATTACATGCGCTGACATTTTCTCGAATCCAAGTCCGAAGACCTACGTGTATTGCGTGCCAAAAGTTTCTTAACCGATTATTCGAATGCGGAAGGTGCTGAAAGCTTCACGGGTGCTCCTACGAAGATTTCACCACAAGCAATATCACGTTTACTTATGTGCACCTTAGATCGATGGCTTGGCTTTCTTTTCCTCACATCAAAGCGTAACAGCTTCCGCTTTCCCGGACAGATAGCGGTAAGTTTCACTTGAAAAGTTTCTTTTTCCTAGTGGCATTAGTTGTTTTTTTTTTTTTTGTACCTCGTAACTTCAAACTAAGGTTGTCGGCGGCAAATCAGAACGTGTCAACGTCAGTGTCACTTTAACGTCAGTGTAAACGTCATGATTTTTCGGAGGGAGAGCGGCGAAGCTCTCGCAGCTTGTCGTCTAACAGCAATTTCACTCGTCGGTTTAAATTTCCGTGCCCGTCTGTTTCTATTTCCATACTAAACATTTTGACAGCTTTACTTCCAGGTCAGGCAATACTGAAAGTCTGGCTTTGCTCTTGGGTGTCCCCACATTGCTCAAGAGGGAAGGGGAGGTGGGGGGGGGGGTCTCCAACGCTCGTGGACTGCTTCTGTGTATGTGTCAGGTGCGTTTGTCTGTGTGGGTGTGGGTAGCATGTGTGTATGGCCCCTACAAGCCTCCGGCATTCCGCACTGAGTGCAGTGAGAGAAATACATATAGATGGCACACGTGCCTTTGAACAAGCCCGTTGCAGATCGCACGGAATCGGACGAGTAGCGCAGCCGAGAAAACTCTGATATATTTTCTAAACATCATGGAAATCATCAGTGCGATAAAAGAGCATATTTCAAGTGGTGATGTGAGAATTTCACAAAATTTCTTGGAAACATTTGTTAATTCATCCTGCACAGGTGATACACTTGTGTAATTCATTAAGTGAGGCGTTCGATGAAGAATACAAGAGACGAAAGCTTTAAGTGACATGAAAAAAAAAAGGATGTTGTAGTACAGTATTCTGAGACGAAAAAAAAAATTCAGTGATGTGAGACAGCTTACAGCGCTTAAGGACGTTGTTGAAATTGCAAAATTTAAAGTCATGCTGTGGAGCTTACTCAAGACGTTTGCTTGTTCGGACGTATACAGTATACATTCCACGGCGTTATGATGCTGAGAACATTGCCTGTGTTGCTTACAAAATAAACGCCATGCTTAAGTTGTGACGCCTTTGCTGTGTTTTACTTTCGGCCTGCACAGAACACTATGTATTTTATTGATAGAGAATAAAGTTAAACGCAGTTATACCGTTTATGCCCCAACCACCAAAACAATATGGGAAATACAGCCAAAGGAATTACGGTGCAACAGTGTTCGGTAATGCAATTTCCAGACCATTAGTTTCAGTGGGGCCATACTCGGTGAAACAAAACGGCATCACGTTTCCTGCCCAAGAGCTCTTTGACTATGTTGCTGCAATGTTCCAGATTTTCGAGATTGCAGTGCAACAGCAAGTCCAGTGCCGCACCCCCCCCCCTCCCTCCTTGCCCTCTCACGCCTGCGTCCGTGCGTGCTCTGCGGTTAAAGCAAACAATATACTGGGTTTCTGTCGCTTTGCCGGCACTCTAGCAGCAACGGCCGCCCGAAGTTTTTTGAATGCCCTAAGCACGTCTGTTGTTGGGTGTATGTGCCGCTATTCGCAAGCCCTTGCGGCAAATAAAGGCAATTTGCCAGAGGGAAAAATGCGCGCGCTCTGTATATCGTACGCACTTGCGTGTTCTCTTTAGCAGCTGACAACACTGTACAAATCCATGCCTCCACCATCACCCTTTCTTTTCAACTTTTAATAGATTTTCTGAAGGGACATCAAAGGGCAAGCATAAGGCAAGTATATTCACACAATACAACTTATGCCAAATTCACGTCGTTAATATTGCGATTTACCTGGATATGCGCGCAGTTAGACCCAGAAGAAAAAGCGACGGCCTACAGCCTGCAAAATAGTTCCCTTACGCACAAAACCTTTGAAGACGTCGCATTCCTCGGAGGGCCAGTGACATTCAGGAATAGAATGCAACGACTGCTGGTTCTCTTTCTGCGAAGCACGGCGCTGATCAACTCCCGGTTACACATTCCTGTCAGGCGGTGTAATTTCCGGCAAGGTGTGCCCGGCTAAGCCCACCTGCTGCAATTACCGTTACCAGAACCACCGCCGTCAAATACATTCATCGACCTTTCAAATAATCGCTTTAGGACACATGTTCTAATTAGGGGAGATTGAAGCCAGAATTGTAGAAAAGTCATGCCCGCTTAGCAAGAATCATAATTAAGACTGGTACCACTTCCGGGATGTTCGTTCCACCAAAACTTCTAAACAACGTCAAAAAGCAGCACCAAGTCATTTTGCAACGGCGAAGTACTCTTTCGAAACAGTTTTATTCGTGTGGCGGGAAAAGGGAAATTAAAGCCAAAGTACGCTTTTTGAGTTTTGTGCTCGAATTTTAACGCCGGTGCGGCTGTATGTTGTCCCTAATTTAAATGAAGTTCGTCTTGGTGGGGCCATCCTGGAAGCGGAAATGTCTATGAAATCTAACAAACTGAGTATTTTATTCCTTTATAAGAGAATGTAGTATTTCATCATTAGAGACCAGATTTTAGGCAAATCACTATTTTGTTCCTTGCACTGCCATCGAGCCACTTTGAATATGAGCATGAATTAGAGGTTAAGAAGGACGGTTATAGTGTTTTTATAGTGCCTATAAATGCCTATTTTTGGCGTTTGTGCCTAAATGCTTACAAATGCCTATAAATGCCTATTTTCAAAACTGGCGCTTATACTAACACTATTTAGCCTCATGTTTCGCTCCCGGGAGCAGTCTGAGACCATTATTTATGTTACCGCGCAACAGTCAATGTTGCACGGTAACATGGAAGGAAGGAAGGAAGGAAGGAAGGAAGGAACAAGCGGAAAGACAGAGAGGTTAGCCAGTTCTTAGACCGGCTGGCTACCCTGCGCTGGGGGGAGGGGTAAGGGGGATAAAAAGTGATAGAAGAGAGATGTTACGAAAGAGGAAAGCAAGAAAAGGAAAAAGAAAAAGAGAGGGGGAAAAAGGGAAACGAGAATATGACACTACTTAGAGTCTGTCTCTAAGACTGCAGTTGTCCGCAAGAAGCGCAATAATGCTTTTAGAGCCTTCTGTGCTGACGACAGACTCGGCTAAGGTCCCAAAATCCTTTGTTCCGACAAAGGGCGATTGTCAAGTTTATCTAGCGCATTAGAAAGTTCTTGTCTTGGCGCACTGAAACGGGGACACTAACACAGAAGATGGGAGATCGTTTCTTCGCAGCTGCAGTAATTACATGTAGAGTTGTTGGCCATTCCAATCAGACAGGAGTAGGCATTCGCGAATGCCACGCCAAGCCACAGGCGGCACAGAATCGTCTCCTCAGCTCGCGATATTTCTGACGGAAGACGGAGCTGGAGATTGGGATACAATTTGTGTAGAGGAGCGTTGCTGAATTCAGCCGAGTTCCACTGGGCAAGTGTGAGTTCACGCGCCAGCGAACGAAGTCTTGTAGCTGCGTCCGTTCTGGAGAACGGTCGCCATTTCGTTATGGACCTAATGAGCAGTTAGTCGCTGCTATAAGGCGGCGGAGGGGCAAGGCCTCTCTGTCCCGACGTGGGAGCGGCCCGCTGCGCGCTAATCGCGCGTACCGAAGGACTAAAATAAAGTTGTTCATCCATCCATCCAAGGCTCCTTCACCACCATGCAGTCGAGAAACAACACAACATAGCGTATCAGTGGATACCGGGTCATTGTGGTATATACGGTAACGACCATGCGGATGAGGCCGCCCGATCTGCACATGACAGTGACCACTACGCACGGTAACATGACTAACTGACATGAACTATGAGGTTCAACCTAGTCCTCTAGTTCAACCAACTGCCGGAAAGAAACGCTATCAGCAGTGAAGTGGGACACGCCGGCGAGCATTCGCCGCCGCAGAGACATGGCGCGAGTGGTTGGCGAATGCGAGAACGTGGGAAGCCGTCAGCGGAAAGGAGAGTGAAGAGCAAAAAAAAAAAAAAAACAAGAAAAACGTGATATACACTGAGGGTGGCGATGCGGGCTTGTTGGTTGGTCATACTTGAATGAGTTGAGCGCATACGAGGACACGGACAGAAGGAAGAGACGCCAGTGTGTGCACATCTCTTCCTTCTGTCAGTGTCCTCGTATGCGCTCAACTCATTCAAGCGTGATATACACGCGGCTTTTGTTTTTGTAAGTTACAATGTAAAGTGTTCACTGCATTAGCGTAGAGTGAGTTAGTGAAACAACTTTATTCGGTCCACAGTAGACGCGTAGACAAATATTTTTTGGAGGGGGGGGGGGGGGCGTCAGCCAAACTTTCTGTATGTTCGTGCGTGCGTTTGTATGTGTGCGTGTAACTGAAGAGTTTCGGGGGGCAGCGGTCAACCCCAAGAACCCTATCCCCCAGGCTATGCCAGGTGTTCACTGCCAGGGGAGAAACTGGCTCTACGCGATTCGACCCGGCAAATAGGGAAGAATCCTTCGCTTCTGGTCTTTTAGCGATCTGGCTATCTGCTCCTGCTGTGCCCTTCTCAGTCATGCCGAGAAGACACCCAGGAAGGAAGAAAGGAAGGAAGGAAAGGAGGGAGGGAGGGAGGGAGGGAGGGAGGGAGGGAGGGAGGGAGGGAGGAGAAAGCAACGAGTGGAGGCAGGGAGTGGTTGATTGGACAATGGACGCTTGACTCACCGTGCAGAACACTGCGAGAGACCGTTTTCTACGAACCGTGCGCGGTAAATCAATTGCACGGCTATGTTCAACTATTGGCACCTTTGTGCCATCTTAAGCAATAACATTTTCGTTTTCCTGACGTGGATAGAACGGGCGCACGTCTGCGTTTGAAAATATTTGCATTTATGTGAAAGTATCTTGTGCCTATATTTACGATTTTGGAAGCCCAAAACGTTGTTTTGCCTGCCTATTTTTGGCGCCTAAAACGAGCTTTTTTAATGCCTAAAAATACGACCTCTACTCAGTCACCAATAAACGAGCAATGCGGACGTGATTAATAGAAAACGAGAAAACGTGAAATAACGCGAACCAGAGGACAACAGAGGTGGACCTAAGCGCTTAGTTCGTCTCTGTCCGGTTGGACTTAATTAAATTTGATGACGTCACGATGAGCTACTGCGTGAACACGAAAGGCCCCTCAGCAGGCCCCGGTAAAAATGTTGGTTATATACGCTGAAAGCATACGAAGCGCTGTCTGTACAGGCAGTGTTCTACCAAACGACTTATTTTCTTTAGAAGTGGTATAGTCATTTCAATAGAAAAGGTACGGACACCGACCAAAATTATTTTAAAAACAGCAGCCTCCACCAAAATGTTGTGAACATATTTACAGGTTATTTAGAAGGGAAAATAGTCCAGCAGTCAAATGCCGGTTGTTGTTGTTGGAGTCCTCAGCAGAGCACTACCACGTGGTACTCGTCTTCTTCGCTAACTTCACGGGGGTTGTAGCCGCAGCACCGCAACAGTATTAACATTTCGGCGACAATACATTTGTTTTTGAAATCACTTTGGTCGGTGTCCGTATCCCTTTTTTAAATATGTTTCATCCCGTCCAGACGGGCTTCCGTCAAACTCTCGACTTCACGGTTTCATCATTGAAAGAAGTAGAACAAAATCAGCAGTCTTTTCTTTACAATATCGCCAGAATAGAGGAGTCGCTGTCAACGCCGATACCCTCTCGTTTCATTATGCTTCAACTAAGGTTCAGCGGTGGGCGCTGCGTCCCTGCCTTCTTCCATGAGCCGTATATATAGTTGACGGACTAGTCGCGTTTATGTGAATAGCCGTGGCCTCTTTCACTGCGCGGCGTATATCGTGTGGCAGCATCACGGGTTTTGCCATGGCTGATAAACTAAGCTATAACTTGTCCTAGTCGGTGATGTTGCAAACAGTACATTTTGGCTAGAGGCATGTGTGCGTGTGATCTGGACTCACTTTCGAAGAACGGTTTCCTCGGAAGATGGGCGCGCGGCCTTTGCTTTTAACATCTGGAACGCCTTCGCACGACTCTGCCGTTGATTACGTAATCTATTACGCTCTGCTCTTGCCCGTTTGTGACATAGAAAGGAAATGAGGGAAAGACTTAGAGGATGCCTTGGCTCGGGTGCTCTTGTATGCCTGATTACGTGGGAACTAAAAAGAAATCGTTTTCCTCGGCAACATCTGCACACAATTTGATGAGATTTGCTGCTTCGAATACATTAAAATCAAATCAATGTGCCCAGGAAATTTTTCGCGTAGTTTATTATGTATTTTTTTAAATTTCGAGGACCGCAAAATTTGAAAAGAAAATCGACGCAAGCATGTCTCAACCTATGTAACCAAGCAAAAAGAAACAGTACTAAGAGCTTGCACACTGTGCCAACACAAACACACACACACACACACACACACACACACACACACACACACACACACACACACACACACACACACACACACACACACACACACACACACACACACACACACACACACACACACACACACACACACTCTGCAATTATTATGAACAAATAGGTGTCTCATAAGAACGCCCCTTTAAATGAACGAATAATTTGTGAGCAAGAATTTTACAAAACCTTCAGAGGTATGTGTAACGATATACCGGAAGCGCTAAATTCATACATTAGAAATGTTCGCCTTACATGTCCTCACTGATACAGATTACAGAAGAGGGATATCTGTCTGTTTGCAATACAGAGCTAATACAATGTCAACTTCGTGCTTATATATATATATATATAGAAATTCACGTCAATAGTCTTTGTTTAGCGAATTCTGAATAAGGGTTCCGCACTCAATAGTATGCAACTTTCTCTCTCCATGGCGTGCTACAAATACCTTTCAAGTAGGTACAGCATTTCTCTTACAAAAGCATTTCTGAGTTTACCATGCGTCTGAATAGGAAAATTAGAGTTGGGCCCCCCCAACTCGAGTTTCCGCGTAAATGTTGCCGCAATGATTGTCTTTCAATTTGACCACTTGCCTGGCATACAAATTTTGGCACAGTAGGAGTTGGTCTTTGCTTTGGCTTGAACACGCAGTGCACTAAGAAAAGCTTCCTTTCGATAACGTCGCCAACTGCTAGATAACGTCGCTAACCGAAATTGCCTTTCGTAGCCCTAGTGTTGTATTAGAACAATAAATCTTGTAAGTGAGCCAATCACTCTATGTCGCAGCGCCATTTTAAGGACACATACGTCAAAATATGTACAAGTAGTATGACTTCTGCTCTAGGTCGAGGACGTAGCTTCTCGGCTCTAATTTCTTAACTTCAGCAAGTCTCCTAATATGAATAATGAAATATTTTACTAGCTTAAGTTGTGAATGAGGTAAGCGAAGACGCAGCTGTCGTTGAATTAGCAATATCAGCCTCTTCATGTATTCTTTCTGCACTGAATTAATCCCTCTTGATGCACAATACAATTTATAGACGATTCCTAACAAAAAAGTATTATCTTGCACCCAATTTTCTTGATTTGATAATATTTGACTTGAACGGTGCTCGGCTGCTGACCCGATGGTCGCGGGTTCGATCCCTGCCACGGCGGTCGCATTTCGATGGAGGCGAAATGGTAGAGGCCCGTGTACTTAGATTTAGGTGCACGGTAAAGAACACCAGATGGTCGAAATTTCCGGAGCTCTCCACTACGGCGTCTCTCATAATCATATCATGGTTTTGGGACGTAAAACCCCAGATATTATTATTATTAAGCGAACTTTCAGGATAATCAATTACAAGGAGAGTTGAATCGCCTTTTCTTGCTGAATTCATTGTGCATATATGATTTGTTTATTGCGTTTAGAAACGTTTACAGCCGTTAACGCTGGAACTACGAGAAGCGAAGCCACCGCAAAGCCCATTATATTACCAGTGCACCCACCACCTCGTGTGTTCAATAGCCTTCCGTAAGCATGGTTTTCATTTCAAAGTTGTTTGTTCCTGTCCGAAATTAGCAGTACACACGCTCGTAATTCGAGTCGGGACTAATTAACTAAGCAGCACTAGTCAACACAGAGCTTTGAACTAACTGGACCCAGCATGCACATTCATAATGGCCAAACACAAAATCGAGGGGGGAGGGGAGCAACCAAATCTAAGAACAAGGCCTCTTCATGTTTACTATTAAACAACCCGCACTGAAACTTCTTCGGCAACAGCATCACCGAAGCGCACTACGTAGCAATCTGAAGAAACAATTTTCAGTAGCACATCTTGCAATTACGCGTCAGCAAATTCGCCGTTAATTTTGAGGTGCACAACATGCCTAGCTCCTAGCCTGACTAGGTGCCGGTGTGCTGCAATCTAGGAATGCATGCGCTCTTCGTAACGCGCATAACCACGGAAAGAGCTTGGCTGGATGCATCGGGCTAAAACAAACTTTGATACAAGAGCGCATCTGTTATCGTTTAAAATGTCGTTTTTGTTAACTTTTCTTCCGGACGACGGCAGCATACTTTAGATGCACTATCGAACTGCCGTAGCTCTTCCAAGCCAGCGAAGGTTCCCCTAAGCTATTGCTCTACCGAGTGTGCAGTTAATTACCTTCAAAGAACCAGGAATTTCACGTATGTCTCGCCCGCTGTGAAGCGCACTAACACTCTGAGAGCCTCTCTCATCTTTTTTATCGGCCAAGAAGGTGACTCAGCACTGACATAGTCATTTCTTTTTGCTTGTGCGTGTGTGTTTGAAGCGGTACCTTTTCGAATACTTTGCTGACAACGTCGTGTCAGAGCCAAGAGAAAAAAAAAGAACGCACTATAGCAAAAAAATGAGTGAGAAAGGGCAGAAGCGGCGAATACATGCTGACGTTTTATATCGAAAGACGAAAATGACGGATGAAACAATAACAGCTGCAATACAGTGATAAAATGTACATTGCTGGCGTGGCAACTCAAGCGGCTTTTACAAATATAGATAGCGCAAGAGAGCAAATAATTAAAAAAAGAAAAGGATTCAAAGGAGTCAAATGAACGTTTGCCATACCAAACTGGGAAACTTCTAGCCCTACTGTAAAAACAAAGATTTGTCAATCAATAGAAATTAACACAATCAATTATTTCTCTGCCGGAATATCAGAACCAGGTGTCGACAATCTAAAAAGAAAGTGGAGCTAGCTGTCCTTTGCTATCGTGTTCTTCTTAAGTTGTGAAATTGCATTTACATTGCGAGAATCAGCGCTAAATATAAATGATAGAAATAGAAAAAAAAGGCACACATTCAAATTTGTACCAAAATGTACCATTTGGGCCAGTATAACGATTAAAAGCTATTTTAAGAAAACTCCATAGTTTCGTCGCGCGGGCGATGCAATGAATGCGATAGCAGCAATTGGAATGTTATATGAAGTAAGACTAGCAGTTTATTCCTTTAGCATGAGTCCTGGCGTAACTGAACAAAACGGTGGCGTAAGGGAACGCAACTGCTGTAGCGAGTAAAGCGGCGTTTGTGCTGTTTATAGCTCCAACCCAAACTCTGCGATGGAAGCGCAACACGTACAAAGGTATGAGCCGTCTGCTGATCCCCTGTAAAGATACGGCTCGTGCGACCACGGGCGACCGCAGCCGGCCGGTCAAAGTACGCATTTCCTGCTGGAGTCACGCAACCCCCCTGCAGCACACGTACGTGCGAATTTCTTGCGACGGAGACGGCTGACGCGTTTCATCTCTGCTTGAGCCACGACCGCCGGTAGCCCTCGCACGCTTTCACTCGCACACAGAACGCATAACCCGGTGGGGGGGGGGGGGGGGCGATGTTATAGATTTGAACGTTATACGGACCATGACGGGGACAGCGACGGCAAAAACGCACCTGGAGTGCCAGTGTAATAGCTATCACAATAAAGGATGTTTAAGAGGCAGCCACTGATGTCGCGAATACCTTTTGCCAGTGTCTGAACCCCGGTCAGCTCCAAATGCAGTATCTGAGAAGGGTTGCCACTTACGCACGCAAAAGTGGAGTATAAAGGGCTCGGCGAAGATTTATACGTATACAAAAGCTTCGACTGTGTAAGTGCCGTGATTCTAAAAGGCTCAGCCCTCGGCGCCACTTTCTGCGCCGAATAATTTGGAGATATGGCGCGATTGCTTCATCTTATTACGCAAGAAAACTTTGAAGCGCCGGGTGCCCACGCATAAAATTGCAGGTGTACGTTCTCACTAATACTGCACGATTCTCCTCGAAATTTCATCATCTTGCTTTCAATTTGGAGACGTTATATCTGATGCAAGAACACCCCCTAACCCTTTTCTCCCTTAATGTGACTATTGCTTCAGAAAACTGTTCTATATAAATAGAGGGACGACTTGCGATATTTATGCTTCAAGCACCTTCGAGATCACCCAGAATGCAATATTGTGAAATCCCTATTACCTACTCTATTACTACTTGATTCTTTCTCTTTCTTTTTGGGGGGGACTAGCTAGTATACTTATCAAACTGGCATTACGACATCACCTGACACTTGTATCAAAAATAGTTTTTTTTCTAAGATTTCGAATAGACAGTTTCACGATCGGAAAACCAGGGTTCACAAACAACAAATCTGCGCCATGATTTTTTTTCACGAGTAAGCGGCCTACAACTCGGTGATATCTCGTTTAAAAATTTAACAGTTTTCTCCAATTCTGACTCACTTGGAAAAAAAAGCGAAGTTAGACAAACACATTTGATGATTCAAAATCGTTCTACTTCATTCCGACTGAATATATTGACCTCGGGGCATATAATAATGTTGTGATGGTCACCGGTTGTTTCGCACACGACAGGCTGGGCAGTCAGGTGCAGCCGCAACTGCACGGTGACAAAGGTTTACCTTTGTCAAGCGGGTTAGTTTCCGACAACCACGAGCATGCTGTTCCACACTAGCGTAGACGGCACGTACAGAACCACTTTTGTTTACACGAGAAGAAATTTTCGAAGGGGTCTCGTATATTGTACGAAATCTACATTGCTTATATGTTGCGTCATTTACTTTAAACTAAACTCGCATTATTTTGCTATTCAAAGTCCCATTTCTATATCACGTGCAAATAATTTTCGTCTGTTGGACTAGTTCAGCTTAACGGGTAGAATTCTATTACATGCCTCAATATTTTACCGTTAAAATTTTTATTGATGTAAAAAGAACAACCCCTTTTTTACGCCTCTGATTAGTTTATTCATTGATTTATTGAGGCTGCGTAGCATGAGTTTGGTATACTTGACTTGTATACTTGACTTGTATACTATGTTAGGTTAACTATTGGTGTATCGTGTGTACGTATCTTACCTTATTTATATTTGGAGCCGTATTCTCCCTGGATTATATCGCGACAAACCTTTACTTTCTGCGTCGTACCGTCCAATGCGACAGGCATTTTTTTCCGCCCGTGTATATTCAATAAGATCGTACCGAAGATGCTATCGCCCAGTACTTATTTCGAGGTCTCGATTGTTCTTGCTGCGAATGAATTATGCGAGCTTCGGCCGCCTACATCGACGTAGCAGCACTAGAAGCGAGGGTAAGTCTTAAACTATGATGTTATTATTATTATTATTATTATTATTATTATTATTATTATTATTATTATTATTATTATTATTATTATTATTATTATTATTTGACTCGCCAAACTTTTTGTTATTCTTTGTGGATTAAGAGTCTATTATTTCTGCATTTGTTAAATAAGTGAATACGCGCTTCGCGACACTTTCGCTCTTGCCTTTCTTAAGATAGAAAGACGCAACGTCACCCTGTATTTTCTTTTCGTCTCTTGGATAAAGAACGTTGAGTGAGTTGCCTGTTTATATTTCCCCACATAACGTGCACAGGCAGATAAAGGTATTTTAGTGGAAGCGAATGAAATAGCCCTTAGGACAGGACGAATGGTTTAATTCCCTTCTGATAAAGCGCCAACCAGCCCAGTCAAGCACACTCCAGCGAGGCCTTCTACAGCGAGGCATCTCGGTTATTTACAGAAAACAGCTTTCGGAGAGCTCAGCTGACCTTATTCTCCGGACAAACGGAGCCATATGTCGGAAAGCGGAAATATCAGGGAAGGAAACGAAGACCTGCGCGAAGGGGTGTTGCATTAAAGGGTCGGGTAGTGCGTTTCTTTTTCATATTTTCTTTTTTCTGGCGAAGCTTGTCCGTTTGAGAGGACCGTATAAAAGCACGTGGCGCTGTCACTGACGTATAGAGAATGTGAAAGCCACAACAATGCGTCGCATCAATTATCCGTGTCCGCCATACATACAGTGACGTTGGTAGGAGAATGGGGGCACTGCATGGCGGTGAAGGCTGGGGCAAGACTGTCACTACCCGTGTCCTCCCCCCCTCTTTGCTTACGCACACACGAATGCACGCGCGCACATACATATCCCTAGTCCTCCCCGCCTCGCTGTCTGCAGAAGAATTGGATCTGCAAGCAGTTGGCCGGACAGTAAAAGGGCGGGAAAATGACCCGTCATTTGCGTCCCGCTCTCATCCTCCATCCGCGAAGTGCCTCCGACCATTGTGTACAGTGTACACACGCACCGAACGCGCCACCGAAAAGCCTCGCCGGCGAGCGCCTCGACTGCACAGTAGTGATGCAGAATTATCGATGGTACTATCGACACTATCGATAGCTGAGTCACTATCCAACTATCTATAGCGCTATCGATAGTAAGTACTATCGATAGTATAAAATCAACAGCGCGAACTCATTGCACAATAAACTTGGTCCCCCGCGCGTGGTACATAGTGGCGCCGGATGAGCAGGCTGAAGGGCGAGAAAGTTGACATGCTTGTGTTCTTCACGAGATTGCTTCGCTGACACATGATCATATAGTCAAACTATTCAGCTGTAGCGGAAAGGAAGTCGTTACATGGGGTGGAACTGCGCGGCTTCAAATTTATATTGCATTGTATGATTTCAAAATAAAAAAAATATCAAGAACTAAGTTTGTTAATTGTAAGATGTAACTAGTTGCTTTTGAGTATGAATTTATTGATGGACATATGCCGCCATCTTCACAGCGGAATAATTTCTCTCGCCAAAAATTTGCTCATAAATTAAGCGAAGCTGATAGTGGCTATCGCGAATATTTTGGGCAATTTGGCCAGCTAGCAACAGCATCATTATCCGCGCCACTATGGATAGTTTGTCACGTGGTTGTGACGGTGAAGAGCGCTGCAGCAAGACTGGGAAATACGAAGCTCTATACTTGGTCGCACTTGTGCCCAGAAAATCAAAACTCAAAATACAAGCGATACACGCTGCTCACTGATAGCAGCGAGAACAGTCGCCGGCCGCCGAGTAATCTGATAATCGGTGGAATGCTTCGTCTTTTATACATCAGTCATCGAACGTTCAGCGTTATCGCCGGTGCTCGCGTAAGCTCTCGAATAAACTTGAATATTCGCGTCCGGCGCGTAATCTTAACAAATTGATCTGAAACAATCTTGAAGATCTCAAACAATCACGCGGCTGCGTCAAACGCTGCTAACAGTCTGTGGATGAAACCCGAATACATCAAAACAAAGCAATAAACACGCCTTGCAGTAATATCGCTAGTCATATTACCGATGGTACTAGCGATTGGACTATCGATAGTTTGTCGATAGTAGTGCTATCGATAGTTTGTTTACACCATCGACAGTTTCAAAGAAACTATCGATGCTATTGATATTCAATTTATCGATAGTTATGCATCCCTACTACACAGCCGTGAGCTAGAATTATCGCATATGACAGACGAAACGTCAGTCTTACGGGGGTCTAGTGGCACAGAAATTATTGGCACTGCGATGTGTCGCATGAAAAGTAACATATCTGGGGCTTTGCGTGCCCAAACAACGATATTGTCTGGCATCGCACAGTATACGGGCATCAAGCATTTATCCTCCATCGAAATGCCACCGCCGCGGCCGGAATCGAACCCGCGACCTTTGGGTCAGTAGCCGGTCACCGTCACCACTGCACCGCAGAGAAAAGTAAATGGAGACCATGCCGCACAAATTACTTAAGAGATCGTTGTTCACCTTCATGGCACGTGCGCATTGTGCACAGGAACCACTGGGATTTGTTGACTTGTTCACTGGACAGTCTGCATCTGGCGTGGTCTTAATTGGTTACGTTTTATCGGTCATGAAATCGGAATTTGTGCATCACGAATAAGGATGGCGTGCGGCTCGGAAACAACAACCACAACAACAACAACAACAACTCGTCATCAACCTTTTGCTTAGACAATTTAGGGTTGGGCAGGTGGTAGGTATATACATAGAGCTGCCACTCACGGAACCACATTACAGAATGTTTTACGTTTGCGGTGTCATTAACAAGACAACGGCACAAAGCAAGACAAAGATTTGAAGTGATCAACATTGTGCGATCAAAGGAGCCGATGTTTTGACAGGTAGGCTTGTATTCATCAACGCAAGAACTTATTTTTTTGGCACTGTTATTGTGTTGAAGGAGGCATATCCACTTGAAGAAATACTGGCTTCGGCATTTGTTTAACCCCTGTTCTTCGAAAACTGTTGACGAGTTTGCTCAACACTGCCATATTAATTGGAGCTGCTATAAGGTTTTTTACACTACAGAAACCAGAAGTTATACGTTTTTTATGAATCAAAATAATGCTACTGAAAGAAGCTGCACATTCATCTCGAGATTATCGATAGCTTGAACATCAGCTGTGGTTTATGGAGTAGTTCATTGTTCATTAGGGAACTTTCAGCAGTGTAGTTATTTAACATCAGCGCCCGAAAACTTCGGCATCTCTTAGTTTTAAATGATCCACTTCGGAACTCGCGTGTAAACGCCTTCGACAGAGATCTGTCTGGCTCGGTGAACAAAATTATAGGTCTACATGCCGATTTGGCACCAACAACAGTTTGAGATTATCGCGAAGTTTCGGGACACGTTTGGTCCCTTCTTCACGGGTTGGCTGCATAAGTCGAGGAAGCAGCAGAACTTTTTCTCATCTCACCTCGCTTCCTTCTGTCCATCGCATCGCGAAGGTCTTGCGCGTGCACAATGGACGACGTCGACGGTGAGCGGTCGGCACAACTACATATTGTTGGGTGGTGCGTAACTTTTAGAATTTTCCAGTTTAAGAAATCACATGGAGGCAACTCACAAAATAATGACAGTGCTTTCGAGCGAAGTAATTTTTTCCGCTTCCATGCACTTACGTTCAAGTTCCATAGGTAAAGCTTCCTCAGTTAATGTATGGATGTAAAAGCTGATTTAGGTACCAGGATAAATGGAGGTCACTCCTTGCTACCAGAGATAGACAGCGAGAAAGGAAATAACACGCATAAGGTAACATAGGTGCAAGCATAGTTCAAAGTAAAAGACGTTCTTATATTCAGGTTTAGGTGAATGTTAAACAACCCTCAATGTCAAATTAAATCTGCATCCTTTCCGTACAGCGTCTTTTAATGTAACTTTGAGACGTCATAACCAATAAATCAATGAATCGATATCAGGAATCCCAGCAATTCATATACGAGTCACTTTCTGAGCTTGCGACAGAGGCAGCTATAGTCTGAGTACCTTCCTTACCGAGAATGGTCTTGTGTTAACTTGGTGTGGTGTAGAAGTTGGCGGTAGTCGTACAGATCCTAATGAAGTGATGTCTTTCACTTCAATGACGAACGAACAAGCTTTTTTTCACGTAACATATATGCCCAAGCGAAATAACAATGGGGTAAATCTATTTAGAAGTCTCGAGAAGTTTTGGACTGCCCGAGATATCCGGGTACGGCATTAGTTTTGTTTTTCTTTTCTTTTACGGAGACTGCTCGGAAGCTTGGCCTACTGCCCGACAGCGTTCGAAGCCTGAACGGAAGTAAAGTGGTGTACTGGGCGAGCTGGTATAGATTCACGGCGAGGTTTAGCGCGAGAAAACTGGTCACTGAAGCCTAATATTTGCGGAACGTTTTAGGTTAGGTATCTTGCGCTTGCTCATCGCAAGCGCCGTCTCCTCGAGTGCGTTCCAATGTCAATCAAAACACAAATTTTCCAGAGCAGGAATACGGTGGCTTTGTGGTATAAATAACTTTCACACTGAAATCTTACGTAGCAGCACTTCGGATAGAGCGTTGAAAGATTAAACTGAGCGCCGAGGGACGCATTCGCGTTTCCCTGCAATCATTAAATAAAAGCTCACACTGCTATGCGTCAATGCAGGTCTACATTCTTACAGTACACATATAGAGCCCTCGGTGTCAACAGTTCTGCACTATGCCCAGCTCTTTCCTTGAAAGCCTTGTCGCTACCAGTGCAGTGACGAACAAATCTTGTGGCGATCGTCTTCATCCGACTGCTAACGCAGATCAAGAATTGAAAAGTAGTTTTCGGCTGCCTTACACATGTGAGGTTATAGCTTGCGTCTAGCATGGGACAATTTTCGATCGACAATGTCAAGTGAAGCAAAATTGTTTTAGTGGCGTTTTTTACTGACTTGGACGTTTCAGACATCACGTAAAATCTACAGCAGGAGCTTAATTTTCTACGACACATGAAACCAGCGAATTTACAATATCAACTTATGTCTATGACAGAACCGCAGTTTTTTAAGCGGCGTTCATATACTGCATAGGAAGTGAATCTATTTCGACGGCTAAAAGAGCGTGAACAAGTGGCGCAGAGGGGTAGAGTTAAAGCCATTACCCGTGTTCTGCAGTGACCGATAACTCTCAGTGTTTTCCCATGCGGCATTATAAGTTACACGTCAACATTTGAAGTAAAAAGTAACAGCCCCAGCTCGATTATACAAGTTGCAAACTTGTAATGTCCTGGAAGGTGCAAACAGCTTCTTAGGTCCCCCCCTTAAATCATGGCCGAATATTTTTTCTCACGTGTCAGCACTAAAAGAAGCCTAAGCGAGAGAAAAATGATATCATTTGCGCTTTGATTCCAATATAATTTTTCACGGCCACCCGGCCATTAGCGCTGGGACTTGTAAGCGATTTCGTTAGTCGCTAAGAAGTTTATTTTCTTTTTTTCATGGGGATAATCTTTCAGGTATTGCGAGTACACTAAAGTGCGTTGGCCTTGCCACTCAGACGTGTGAATCGGCGCTTTGCCTTTTCACACGCTAATGACATTTGATCCGGCCGCACTTCGCAGGCTGCTGACCCTCCTGAAACATTACGCCTGCTTAAGTGCCCTTATATTTTGTTAAGCGTATATGCTATCCAGAGTGTGAACAAGTAGCTTTCATCAAGAACGGCGATTAACCCCTCCCCCATGGCAGCTTTTTTTTTAATTCTTTACGTTGCACCGAATGAAAACAAAATAAAAGCTTTCCTGCGTTTTCGACTGGCGGGGTGTGTGCAAATGATGTAAGCCAAGAACCTTTACCTTGCGTCCTCTCGCAACAACCCAGATGGCACCATTCGAGATGCTGTGCGTAAGGATTTTAATATTCAGTGAGGGTCATGGCGAAATCAGCCCTTGCGCTTGCTAGCTAATTGCAAGAAAAATGAAGGCGGCACGCAGTTTTCAAGAAAAGAAAGAAAATGAAATGTACACAGTATTACCAAGGCGTTGACGTAGTTTTGTAATGGTATGAAAGTACAGAAAGTAAGGTTCTGTTGAACCCCTCATTTCGCGTAGATAGATGCCATAAAGATTGTATTGCGTCACGTTGAAGTGAGTTGTTTTGCGCCTCGTGGACTTAAAAAGCATCATATTTTGAGGACGCTCAACTTGTCAAGTTAGAACGAAGAGCGAAGCTCCAAGATGAAGAAGCAAACGACAGCGATGAAAATAAAGATAAAGAAAACGATGACGGTACCCAACAGTGTGCGTCAGGATGAACGACAAGTAAGATAACAAGCACATACATGGACGCACGCACGCACCCCACCCTCCCATACACCGTGCCCCCCCCCCCCCCCCCCCCGTACACACAAACTCGTGCGCATGCGAAATACACCAGCGTTGCAAAGAACGCCTGCGCACCTTCACTCTCAAAGGTAGATGCAAATCAAATAACAATAGCAAAGCGATTGCCATGAAAACCAGAGCAGCGCTTCCCTCCTCGGTATGTTATTGCGAATGCGTTACGACGCCCATGTAAACACTTGCACTATCTGTTTTCCACTCTGCACGCGTGCTCCGAAAAAGGACGTAAATTGTGTTCCTTTAGATTGAACAAGAAAGCATAGGCGGCGGCGGTGGCTGGAATAACGTCGTCAAGGCTTTCCCCATTGGAGTGCTGCCAACTCTCGTCAGGACGTCAACCATTTTAGCCCCCTGGGACCCGCAGCACCAATTTGGGCGCTGCCGCCGTCTAGAGGAGCGCTGCGCTCGAATTTTCCGAGGCTGCCATTATTTCATCAGGCACGTGTCATTGCTTCTAAGCTATTCTGACTCAAGTGCGCGCGCTAAGCATTTTTCGATGCCCCCGTCTCGTCACTAAAAAAATGCGGTACAGCGTGAAGCGCGAAAGAGCACGACAAAGCTTTCAGTAACGTGCAAAGAGTGAAACGACATCCTTGATAACAAAAATTTCATGGGAACAGAAACACGGTGTACATATCAAGAGAGAGATAGAAGGAGGGGGGGTGTAGCAGAACGAAATTATTAAAGGCAGATGTTTGCGCAATACCATACACCATACGGGTGGTGGCGAGGTGAGCGGAAGGCCTTGGACTCTTCTACAAGCTAGGCGCCCGGATCGCATTTCCTTAGATATTTCATATATTGCAGCCAAAGCTTCATATCGGCATGTGCTTTAAAAGCAGAAAAAGAGCGTCAAAGGTAGCTTATGGCTACTATGTCTCTGCTTCGTTTAACTGTGTTCTGCAAAGACCCTTTGCTAGTCGACATCGTCTACTGTTATTTAAAGTCTGTACAGCGCTCAACACATCTTTAACACGATTTATGACAAAAAAAAAACCCGCATTTCCCCGAAGGGGAGTATGAGGAAGTGCGAAGCACGGGGTGATGCTATGAGGGGGCGCGCGCGACTAAACTGCAGAGCCGAGCGAAGGAGACGGCAGCGAGAGAGCACGCGCCAGCCGACCCACGGAGGTCTGGCCGTTTTTAAGTGCAAAGCACTTTTACTGATGATGATGATCTGTCTTCCGAACTCGTTCCAAAGAACCCGCAACGCGTTCAACTTGTTGGCGGCGTTGCGCACGCCCGAGATGGGGCTCAGGTTGTTGTCGAACCACAGTCGATCGCACACCGCGCAGCTATATCCGAAGCTGCGGTCCAGGAAGTCTCGCTGGAAGCGCGCGTCCGGCCGATCGAATTCGAGGGCCCGCGCTCGCTCACGCATCGCGCGTCCCCGCGCCAGATCGGCTTCGGGGTGCTCGGCTCGCTTCGCACGCTTTCGTTCGGCGTCTCGCCGCCGGCCTTCATCACCACAGGCAATGCGCGGGGCGCGCGCAGTCACGGAGCGGAGGGCGGAGCGCGCGCAGTCACGTGGGGCGTGACGTCGCTGCGCCGTTGCTACTGACGCTCCTCCTCCTCTCCGCTCTCCGCGGCGTTGCTATGGGACGGCGGATTCAGGGTCGCTTATAAAGTGCATTCGCACTTAAAAAACAACATTTTAGATATACAAATAAAAGTAGTAAAGAAAGGACAGGCAGCAAATATAGTAAAAGACAAGCGTCGTTTCCCGGTTTGCTTAGAGTAGGGGATAAAAGGAAATGGATATAGGAAGAAGGTGGAGGAAGGGCATTACGTCTGCTATAAAGAGTGGTACCGATCAGTGGAGCTGCTGTGCTCGCGTAACCTGCGCCAGTCATACAGGAGATTGTTTCAAACTTATGGACTTGGAAAACGGTCTTGATTCCAGCCGCTATGGTGCTTTACGGACGATAAGGCACAAGACGTGGCTATGAGAACGATATCACACTGCTAGTGCTTCATATAGTCACTGGTTAGGCGTCGATCTTATTATTTTATATACATGCCCCCTGGCTGGTTTGCGCCCTTTGCTTTCCGTTTTCTGTTACTGCGTTAGCAATTACGTGGAAACTCAAAACACGTTCGCGCCGTTGCCTCCACTGTGCATAGCGCGGCCTACAGCTCGCCGAGATCACTCTGCCCTCACATTGGAAGTCGTGTAATCTTCTTCCGACCTATACGAGGGCGAGCGGAGAGCTTGACGGCTTGGTGCCTGCTGTTTTACTGCGCGCCCAGTGTCGGAAGGTCAAGGTATTGGTTGAGTTTTGGTGGTCCAGCAATTCTGAGGAGGTGAAGGCAGTCACAGCAAGAGACCCCTAATGCCGCCGCTCATCACAGCGTTGTGACTGGTGTGTATTGAGTAAACTTTTATTTATTTGTGTCTTTGCGTGCGTTTCACAAGGTTAGATGACGACGAAGACAACAACAACAACGACGACGACGACGACGACGACAACTTCCCACTCAGGACATTATCCGAAGGTCGCCATTTTCCCGTTGTGGTGGCTTCGCCGCAACATGACAACGTTTGCAAAAATGCACCCTTTACGGGGTTCCGCCACAAAGAAACACTTAAAAAGTCGCACGGTCCCTTCCCATTCCCCAAAAATGACTCCAAAGCGAACGCCAGCTTTTCCTTCTGCTTTTACTTGTTTTTCTTTTCAGTCGATTGTATTGATGCTCATCTCGCTCCCACTTAAGCTTTCGGCACGTCCTCCGGGATCGGCCCACTCTTGACCATGCGACGATGTCATTTGGCGTCATGTTATATGGCGGCACAAATTTTTGCCATCTGTGACCTCATCATAACACCATCTGTAATCGCGAGAAATTTTATACCGTTTGCGTTTGCGTCGCTGACGGTCACTTTGCAAATTTCATGAAGCATCTAAAGCTTTTGTTTGAGTATCGTCGTCCCAGTTTACAGAACGGAAACAAGTGGCAGGATATTTAGACAGGAAAGGAGTGAAACATGTTTAAAAATATACACTCTATACAACGCACACACCACCACATAAGTTATAATTGTCCGCCTGTGTTCATACTCGCCTGTACAGGAATACAGACATTTCTAAAAGCATAAATTACTAATTTTTCTAACTTCACACTATCATGAGGCTTTTTCTTGCTTTCACGACAGCGGCAAGTTTTGTTGATCTCGCTAAACGAAACGAAAAGTTCAAAAGGGACTAAAATTTAGGAGGGTATAGGCAATACTGAGGAGGTTTACTGAGCGGAATGACCGCACAAGGCTTGCCTTATTGTACACTGATTAATACTGCCGTAGAGGCAATGAACGCATGAGCAGGAGATTGCTTCAAAGGTGATGGCCAGCCCGCCTGTGCGAACAATTTTTGAGAAAGATATCAATTTCTAGCCGCAACACACATACATGAAAACAGTGGTTCGAAAGTTGGTGCTATCCAGCATTGGTTGCGTATATTTGCTAACATACAAATCCGCCTCTTGATCTCCGGTTGTCGGCTGCACTGTTGTAATGCTCTTTCCTTGAGAGTTGTTTTCAGATACGTGAATCCATTGCACCGTCAAAATGTGGTGAGGTGTACCACGCGTGCTGACGCGTGTTAATCACGCCATCTACTCAGTCTACGTAATGTGACGCTGTGCAGTGCCCATGCGACCATGCACTGGGGTCTGAATTACTGTAATGCGCTTCTATTTTATACGATTGCATTCGTAGTGTTTTTGAAGTTGCCCGAATGTCGGAACATTTTGTTTCGCCTAACCGAGTGCGTAACTACTCACCGTGCGCTGGTTTTATTGTATAGTGTGCTCCCAGGAACAGAGTAGAGCAAACTTAGCTCGGTGACTCATGACCAGTCTACTTATTCGCTCGCACTATTGGGACAGGGCAAAAAGCCTCGAATAGAACCAACTAAAGATTCGGCACAAAAGTGTTTCAGTGTTCCCTTGTTAAATGAAATATATCATTGAATCAGAACAGGGCCTCTTACTTTGTAAGTGCCATCTGCGAGGCCTTCAATGATAGCTGCTAATATTTTGTTAAAAGGCTGCGCTACCTATGGATAGGCGGTGTATGCACCTTGGTGAACAAGACAGGTGTTTTGGCGTTTCAACCTTTTTTTATTTTGTGTGTTTGTGTGTTTGCTAGAGCGGATGAATATATGACGTGTGCTGTGACTGTCTTGTTTGCTCGTTTCTTTTGTTTAAGGCCCGATATACTTGCTGTGCACTGTTTTGTCCAAGAGGAAAGAAGTAGCGGGCATTACCCGCAATGCCAACTTCTTCTACACGTACCTATAATAAAAAGTACGCAAATAAAATCAATGATAATTAACTTTTCTTACTTCTATAATACGGAAAACATTTATATTGGAAAGATAAAGATTTGCACATTTGAAGGTGTGCTGTTTGCTTTTTTTAAAGCATTTGTACTCCAAAATATCTACTATCACATTTTCGATACGGTAAGATAATTTTGTATTCAGATGCAGGGGTTTCCTCACAGCGGTGAACGTCTAATGCGATGTCTACTGATAAAGTATGTCACGTCCTGCTAGAAGATGGGTAGAGCCAATGACAGCGGCATTCTTGCTTTCGGCTGGTAAAAACAAGACTGGCTTTACCCTCCAGCTGGCTTGACCTTTGCGCGCAATACAAAATGTCGTCTCTGGCGGCGAAATTGGTGGTTTCTGAATGTGAAATTAGCTTAAGAAGTATCATACTTCTCGATGAATATCTAGGAACACGAGCGCTTTAGAAGTTTCAGTCAAGGTATAATAGACCCTTTTCATAATCCGCAAGCGCGCTTCTCTGCAATGCATATTGACCCTAGTAATGACGGAACCTGTCGTTCTTCAAGTGGAGACGAGGTCCTAGTTGCACGCGCTCAGGATTGTCACTTATGCGTGTTTATGTCAAGAGCGCTGAGTCTACATTTTCCACATTATAGCGCAATCAAAATGCGCTTGAACACGTTGTTTCCAGTAAGTGACCAGCAGCCATTATTTGGGCTAACGGCATCGTAGGAAAGCTAGCTTTACAATTATGAAAAGAGTTGATTATCGACAAATACGAATTCCTCGAAGCTTCTAGTGTAAAAATATGCCCAAGAATGCCCACAGAAAGAAACAACAAAATTTTAATTATGCACTTTTTAAATGCACTTACTTTCTGAAATTTTATACGCCAAAGAGTACATGAAGAATCGGCACATTTAGAGCTTGACTAGTTAGCATATACTTTTTATTAAAACATACGGATAGCTTAACTTTACTGATACTGATACTGATAGCCAGCTTATAGATTCGCGGCCACAAATGGCATATGCCTAATTTGTACGCTTTGCCGTTATAGATCGACGTGCCTTGCCTCGTGCCAGTCAAGCTCTGCCGCTTCATTGCGGCGCCATCGCTACCGAAGATCAGATCAACTATCTGGCTCCCAAGTGTGCCAGTGAATGACCAGCGATCATCGGGGACTGTCACTTGCACCCGGGCACCAACTTCAACAGAACGCCGCGCCACCACATCGCTACAAAAAGGACAGCCTGGCATCAGCTCTCTGGGATTCGCGGCCACAAATGGCATATGCCTAATTTGTACGCTTTGCCGTTATAGGTAGGCTTTCTTTATTCATACAGCATTCATTCTACTTTGTGGCCGCTACTCCCCATTCTTGTGCCTTTAGTGCCTTTTGTGCCTTTAGTTCTGCTCAAATGGATATTGACGTGTGCACGTACCGAGCACGCATTGGTTCCTTTCTTGCTTGTCGAACATGTCAGTGCTCTCGTAATGACCGTTTTAGCGCAGAAGCTGGCTTTCTACGTCAGCTTTGCCCCAGGTCTTCCTCACTTTTGATGTCTGTGTGCCTCGCGATGCTCTTGATTTGTGCGGGCGACGTAGAAACGAACCCAGGCCCTAAGATCGACGACGTACTCGCAATGCTTAAAGAGTGTCATGCTGAAACCACAGCGTCATTGAGAGATATCAGTAAGCAAATTACCGACATCAATGCACGCGTGTCATCTATTGAACAAAGTTTGACCACTGTATCGGGACTGGAGAACGGCTTTGACGCCGTAACGGAAAATGTTCAGGAATGTAAGGTAAACATACGTAAAACAAACAATGAGCTGATAGACGTAGCAGAAGACATGAACAACCGCATGCGAAGGAACAATTTGATTATCAAAGGCCTGCCTGAAACTGAGCACGAGGGATATGCGGAATCTGAAAGAATTGCTAAGGAATTTTTTGACACTCATCTTGGCATTCAGGTGCATGACATAGAAAGAGCTCACCGCCTTGGCCATCGTCATCCTGGTCAACATCGACCGATTATTGTTAAATTTCTAAACTTCAAATCCAAAGCAGAAATTCTAAACAATGCATCCAAGTTAAAAGACCTCAAATCCCCAAAAGTCTGGTTAGATGAGGATTTCTCCCCTAAAGTACTGCATGAAAGGAAAAAGCTGCGCGATTTCGCCAAGGAGTACCGCAGAGAAAATGAGCGGTTTACTGTGCGGTACAACAAACTACACATGAAAAGCGGTATTTATCGCTACGATTCAGCCTCAGATTGTGTCATTCGTGTCGATGCACGACCAGACCTGACCTCGAAGTGACACCACGGAAAACAAGGGAAGGAAGCTGCCAGACCAGCTCCAATTTGCTTGCTCCTGGCGAATTTCCGCAGTATATTTCATAAACTTGATACCTTAAAAATAATCATGCACACGTGTTCAACCGATATTCTCATCGGAACTGAAACTTGGCTTTTCGTCGACATCGCCGATAGCGAGTTGATGTTCCCTCCAAATTCGTGCTTTTTCGGCGAGACAGGGTCGGATCTAGAGGAGGTGGAGTTCTTATAGCAGTAAAACAGCAATTTCAGCCGTCACTCGTAGAAATTGAATCACCCCTGGAATCAATCTGGATATATGTTCGCTTTTGCCATCTTCAATGCATCATTGGTGTCTGTTACCGGCCGCCAGATAGTCGATCTGACTTCATTGATGTTTTCAGTGATGCTACTGAACAGGTCATGAAGAAGTTTCCTCGATGTTTTTTCATCATAGCCGGTGACTTATTACTACCCAGGCATAGACTGGAAGACGTTATCAATTACTGCTCAAAGTAATCGCGCGGGGCACCTAGGTTTCCTTCAGTGCCTTCACAATCATCACCTCACCCAAGTAGTGCATGAACCCACTCGCGGTAAGGGTTCCGATAGTTGATGTATTTTTTGGTAGGCCAAGGCACACCCTCAGGGCTTTTGCTTGAGATCCAGTGAGTGCTTGTATGTTGGTTTGGGAAATTCCATGTAGCGCAGGAAGGCTGTATCGCAGAAGACCTTCGCAGAGAGCCGTTGTGCGTTCAATGTAACGTCCTAGAAGACCCAAAACACGTTCTCTGCGACTGCAGGCGATACGCAACAGAAAGAAGATCTCTGAAGGCGGCTTTGCACCTTCAACAGGACTCGTGTTTAGAACTGCGGCACATTCTGGGCCCATGGCAAAACAGCACCTGTGCGTTACGTGCAACGAAAGCGCTGCTGACTTTCTTGCGGGCCACAAGCCTGACCGAAACTTTGTAAACAGTGTAGTCTATGTATGTGTGTGTGGTTATCAGTGTATATATCATAATCCCTGGAGCACCTGGAGTAGCATGTCAGGCGAATAGCCAGGCAAACATCTCCAGCTTTTCATTAAAACATTTCTCTCTCTCTCTCTCTCCACTCGCGGTAATCATACATTAGACCTCATCTTGACAAACAGTCCGTACTTGGCACGTGCTCATATCTTGGAAGAGATAAGTGATCACAGAGCCATACATTGTTCGATCACTGCACCAGGCTTTGACAAAAGAAAAATAACAAAAGAAATACTTAACTATGCGCAGGCAGACACAGAAAAAATGAATCGCATGTTACAACAATTTTTAGTTGAATTTCAGCCAAGCTTCGCAAACCGTACTACCAATGAGAACTGGTGCATATTTCGCTGTCACCTTAAGCAAATAGAAGATTCATGTGTGCCCAGACTAGCGATAAGCTCACGTGTAAGTGATCTTTGGTTCACTCGCGATGTAAAGACATGCATTAACAGGAAGAAAAGGGCGTATCGAAAAGCAAGTCAGTCATATAATCGAGATGACTGGCAAAAATATAAAGAAATCTCGAAACAAACAGAGAAAACAATTATTGAAGCAAAAAATAAATATTTCAACTGCACGCTACCAAATCTGTTAAAAACACATCCAAAAAGGTTTTGGAATGTAGTTAATCCCAAACAAGATCGGTTGGTGCCGTCTATGTTAGCTGCCGACGGCAACGTGCTAACACTAGATGAGTGTGCCGAGCAATTTAATATGCACTTTGCCGGAGTCTACACAGATGAAGATCCTATTAATAGTTCCTTGATCCTTCCACAACCAACCATTCCGTTTAGCTTTCCATCAATCATTATAACCTCTAATGGTGTAAAACGCGCTATTGACCGCTTGCCGTTCAAGACCAGCCCAGACCCGGATGGCATCAGCGCTAAACTTTTAAAGTTAACCAGTCACATATCAGCAATTGTACTTTCTTTAATATTCCAACAGTCACTTGACTCTGGATGCGTACCAGAAGACTGGAAAAAAGCTCATGTTCTGCCCATACCTAAGAGTGGTGATAACACTGTCTTCAATAACTATCGTCCTATATCACTGACCTCAATTAGTTGCAAACTGCTAGAACACATAATCTACACACACATAATGGCGCATCTCAATCGAAATAATTTGCTCATAAACAATCAGTATGGTTTCCGTCTGAAACTCTCATGCCAAACACAGCTTTATGAGTTAGTAACTGACATTCACACCTCACTGCACTTGTCCCATTTTGTTGACGGAATCTTTATTGACTTTTCAAAGGCCTTCGACCGCGTACCTCATAAATGACTAACACTAAAGTTACGTAATCTCGAACTTGACTGCGAAACAACACGATGGCTTGAGGAATTTCTAAAAAATCGTTCTCAGGTGGTTAAACTAAATGATTATATATCCAGACCAACACTTGTCAAGTCTGGTGTCCCTCAAGGTACAGTAATAGAACCGCTTTTATTTTTAATATATATTAATGACATAGCATCAAATATTAATTCAACAATTCGCCTTTTCGCAGACGATTGCGTTATATACAGAGAAATAGCTGGTCCTAACGACGTCATAGCTCTACAATCTGACCTTCATAAGCTAACACAATGGTGCAGCATATGGCAGATGCAAATTAATCTAGAAAAGACTAAACACTTAGCGTTCAATTCTGTCTTAAAGTCACATTGTAATACTTATGTACTAAACGATAAAATTGTAGACTCAGAACGGTTAAATATCTCGGCGTCCTTATCAATTCAAGACTAACATGAACTGACCACATAGAACACATTGCTTGTAAAGCGCAGAAGAAACTTGGCTCTCTGAAGCGGCGTTTATATCTAGCCGACAGGGACACCAGGCCTCAAGCATATAATTTCCTTGTGCGCCCTTCAATGGAATACGCGTCAATCATTTGGCATGCCCACCAGATCACGCTTACTAATCTACTGGAAGCCGTCCAGAATAAAGCAGCTCGATTCATCTTATCATCATACTCACGATTTCAAAGCGTTTCATCTTTGAAAGCAGAGCTGAATATGCCACCGCTTGCTGTGCGCAGGCAATTTTCCAAATTAACATTTTTCCATACCCTTTATCACTCTAACACATCATTTGCCCGAACGCATATTTTACCGCCACCTCATACTTCTAATCGCACCGATCATGCTTTCAAAGTCAACCCTATCTTCGCCCGTACAGAAAAATTCAAAAATTCGCCTTTAACTTTATCAATAAAGGAATGGAATGAATTACCTTCCAGGAGTGCTACAATATCTGAGCCTTGTTTGTTTAATTCAGCATTGCTAACCTATTTGGAACCCTGTGACTTTCATTAATAATTGTGCTTTATCTGATGTTTACTCCTGCTGTACTGCTTGCCTTGTCACTACGTTCTACGAATTTCTGTACTATAGCATTGTATTAACCTGCAATTATTCATTATCTGTAAAAATTGTGTTCTGTTTATGTCCCCCCCCCCCCCTATGTTATGCCCCTAGCGGGCCCTTAGGGTACTTGAATAAATAAAATAAATAAAAATAATACGTACCTTAGGCGATGGACAATGGCAAAATATTTGGGCGCCTCGATTGTTGTCGCTTATTCTCCATTCGTGCCGCACTGATGAAAAACGCAATGAAGGGCCATGCTGGAAGCAAACAACTTCCTTCGATACGCGCACTTTTTTATCAGCAGGTACTTTTTATCAAAATCGAGTAGAAGCAGTTTGCACGGCGCATTCGAGTATGTCCTCCTGTTCTAGCTCCAACCCTTTTCTTAGCATCGAGGAAGCCGGAGTACTGCTTGTCCAGTATAGCATATAGCGCGTGCTCCGCATATCGAGTCACGGCTGCACAAAACATGTCTCTCGTGGCGTGGACGCCGAGACGTGACTCGAGTATGTGAGAGGCCTTGTCGAAAGCATGCAAAGTGCCGCTGAAAGGCCTTGATTTCGGCATGGCAATCTTTCCGGCGCAAAACGGCTCGCACGCCCGGACACTGACTGCTTTTATCAGACACCCAGGGGTATATGCGGCTCGTCTCGTACGACAAAAGGCACCTCTTTGGAGCTATCTTCTAATTGGATGAAAACGCTATCGTAAAGGATGCCCGAAATCACGGTCCGGCTCCTGGATATACTGCACAGCTTAGACTAATGCAAGCAGTGTAAGTGAATTTGGTTATTTCAGTTTGAAACTAGTTAATAAAGTGCGACACGCATATGATGTAAAGAACGTAAAGCCTTTGTGAAAAGTTTACAGATTGCGCTGCGCCTTCCGCGAACATATTGTTCAACGGTGATTTCGCGTTGCTGGGAGGGAGGGGGAGGAGGGTTCTTAATAATTACCACCACTGGACGGTGGGTACGTGAGTTTCTTTATTCCCTAAGGTGTTAGAGCTTGCGGAATACCACCGGATCTCATTAAACACCTATAATCGTCCTGGCGGACGCACACAAAGCTGCCCGCATATTTTGGGCGCGTGGTGTACCTAAGATGGTAATCTCAAAACACAGAAATCTGACTGCTACAGGTATTCTACATCTAAAAGATTAATTGTACCCTAAAACAATCATAACAACTAAAATCTTCGTCACCTTTTGCCCAGGAATGCTTAAACAGGAAAAGTATGGTGATACATTGCTTTTATTCACCTACTGTTAGGATACCAGCAATGCACGGAAATGTAACCATTTCGAATATTCCTAATTCAAGCATAGTTGTGTATTAGACGAACAGAAGACTGCAGCAGGAATCTCATACAGAGACTCCATAGAGTATATTTCTTTTCTTTTATTTCTGTCTCCTCCCGTGCTCCTAAAGTCTAGTACACAAACAGGTTTCTGCACAGGATACACCGTTTCAAGTCACCTGAGTGACGCTGTGGACATTGAATTGAGAATGTTAATTGGTCCAATTCTTCTGGAATGCACAAAGTATGCAAATGAAAAAAAGACAGAGAAAAAACTAGTGAGTTGGACAAGCGTCCTTTTATGTAGCAAAAATTGCTTGGAGCATGGCCTGCAACGCACCTGCAGAAAGGCAAGCATCTTCTCGGAAGATTTCTTAGTGGACACTGAACTACACAAGCTTTTGTGATGAGCAGCCATGTGCACTTATGTAGGAAGTGATGTATTATACCGTGTACTCTGGATTAGAGCACCGCACAGGCCGTGATCCTCGGCCCGGCCCAGGCCCGGCACTCGTGTAAGTTTACCCTCCCGAACCCGGCCCGATGACCCAAAGTGAGACCCGGACCCGGCCCGAACCCGAGAAAAAATTTCACGTACCTGGCGCGGCCCGGCCCGATCTGCGGTCGGGCCCGACGGGGCCCCGAACCAGTAATATCGGCGGTGTTGCCTGAACATAGAATCGACAGCAAGGCGTTATAAGTAGCAATTATCTACGTTTTATTGGCGCACGTTTTGCTAACAAGTGTGCTTTAACCGACGGTAATTTCTTGTACAAAACGGCCTCAGGGTGGTAACAAGTGACCGGACATACTGGGTACGATGAATGATTATACGGCAGCGGTACACTGTACTATTTTTTTCTGGAAATACAATGGGAATCATCAAGACCGTTTGGTAGCAGATATTGTTGCAAGAAATGTTATTTGCAGCATGGGTTCAGTTTCAACAGGGAGCGCAATAAGAACCGAGGAGACAGTGAACAAAACACTGTCTTCTGTTTTATTGCACTATCTATTGAAATTTAAAGCCTGCTCTATCAACAGGCCCAATCGTGCACCCTTCTGGATATTTGGCACCTGTCTTCAGCATAATAGCACCTTGCCACAGCAAGAGAAATAGAGGAAATAGTAGGGGCGTGCGAATAGTGAAATTTCATCTCGAATGGATTAGGGCCAAATAATGGCCAGAAATATCGAATATCGATTCGAATATCGAATGCCACATATTGAAAATTGAAGGAGAGAACAATGGTAATGTTGTGATTCATCGTCATCAGTGCTCCGGGTCCAAATATCTTAGGGCGCATGTTCACAGCAGCATTTTACCTGCGCGCCGGAAAGATGAGTTTCTGAACGAGTGGTGTAGTGCGGCAGCGACGCAGCGTGAACAAATTTCGTGATTTGAAGCGAGTCACCGAGGGCT